>NC_065532.1:19293171-19614318 GCF_020184175.1 Aphis gossypii | reverse complement strand
GATACTTGTTTGGTATCTAAAAATTAAAAATAAAGTATGAACATTAATATTTTTAAAAGAATATATAATTATAATATATTAATTTAACGAATACCTTTAATAATCTGAAATACTTGTACTTTTCTTTCTCCAAAAGCAGTTACAATGTCTTGTTCTATTTGTAAACCACAGACATTAAACTTGAGATTCATAATCATTGGCCATGTATCGAAATCTAAGAACCGTAGTCGAGATATATCATGAGTTTTTATTACCATTCTAAAAATACTAAGTATACATTTAGATGCAATCACAATATTTCCTGTTTCCTGTAAATTATAATTATTAATAAATTTTATTAAAAAAATATTTGAAAATGTTTATAAATACAACATACAATTTGAAGTTTTTATTTTAAGTGTAATACATTCATGCATTTCTAATAAAATGGAAGATATTTTATAAGTGTTGTACATATTATTATGTTTAATTTAGACAGTTACAATTGTGAAATATTGCATATGAATTTTCTAAGTTAAAGGGTATAACTGTAAAAGGAACACAGTTAATACATTTGAATTTCACTATTTTATGAGATCACATAATATTTTAAATGTGAGAGGATTTTTATGTAACTCTAAACATTTATTTATTAATTAATATGATGTAACAGGACAATGCATGTAAATAAGCATCACAATAAGGAATTTGTTGTAAAAATCTCTATGAAAGTACCTAAGTTTATACTCTAAGCTTTGTACTGGATTTTGAATTCTGATATAAAATTATGTTATTTGAAATGTTTTAATATTTTGTTCAAAGACCACATTCTTTTTATTTTCAAACATTTGATTGATAACTAGTATATCTTGAGAAATAATAAAATAAATATTGTCACTCTTTCAACAAGTTTAGTTACCTAAAATTGTTTAGATATCATAATGGAAATAAACCATTATTTAACTCATTATTAAAAAGTTTATGATACATTGAAACATTTGAAACATAGAGAATATTTATTATTTTATATAGGTACATTTTTATTATAATATATAATTTACTTATTTTATGAAATTCTTATGTATTACCTGACAACAGGAAAATGCATTTATTGTTGTAGACTTAACAGGGATCTCAATCATATCTAATGCATTGTCTCCAATTTGTGACCCAGTTGGTGTCACACGTCCAGCTATTCTGGCTCTTAATGGTGGAGTTCCTTGACTGCATTGTTCCCAATTGCAATAAACTCTCAAATACAGTGCATCATCTCCAGACCTCTTTTGCTTTGTTTCTAGAGTAGCAATGTAATTTCCAGAAGTACAATAGGATAACTGAATTACTTGATCGACAGTAGGAATTGTATAGGTAGGCTTAGCCTCATCAGATAAATCTCGAACCTCAATGGCATGATAAGCCAATGCTATCAACAACCTAAACCATACACACAAAGTGTTTTTGCATAAATATTTGGTTATTAATTACACAAGAATTGTGTAATAGTTAATACCTATAGTACCTAATAATGTACTATTTTAGTTTCAGAAGCTTCAATAGTAATATTTACCTATTTGAAGGAGCCGATGTGAAAGCAACTGGATCAGCACAGGTATCTACTTTTTGCCCTTCGAAGTTATAGGCCGTTATAACACGAACCATTGTATAACATTTATAGTTATTATGGTATTTGGTAAACAAAATTAAAATTGTAATAAATAATAAAGCAATTATAGTATTTTGACATATTTTTCTTCTATACTTAGTAGTTCATTCTTCAATCAATTGAATCAAAAATCCAAATAAATAATAATCTTATCAATACCAGCGTTATCAGATAAGACAGGTCACCGGCAAAAAATGAGTAATATTATTCTATGATAATAATAATGGAACGATTGGGTCGAAGCCACAGTTGTAGATTTAACTAGAGGAACAGAAATGAGAATAGATTAAATATGCTATAGATATATCATATATAACCGTGGATGGTGGATCTATCTAAATTCTAAAGCCGTACTCGAAAGTCGAATCTGTAAATAGGTGATAACAACTTACTACCTACTGTAAGTAGTTGATTACATTGTAATATTTTAGTACTGTCTAACGAAAATAATAAAATTAAACATTAACATTAATCAATAATTTAGGTAGGTATTATTATGAACACGAAGATTAGAATGATTAGACAACCAACAAAAATCAATCATATAATGTCACGAATGACGAAATAACATAAATAACCCTTTGGTGAAACACGCGCGAGGTAATTATTTACAAGTACCTACACCCATTTTAAGTAATATGCTCATGTACATTATTTTGTGATTTTTTTTCATACTTTATTGAGTGCTATTTTTTAGTAACTAAAAGAATAATACCAACTGTTATTATCACAATATTATAATATATTCACAAAAATGTAAAAAAAAATATGTTTTCTACTTTTATTATTTGTATTTATAGGTACCTAATGTATAACATTTATACAAATATTACTAGGTACCTAATATTAGTAATATTAATACACATTTTACTATGGTCTATCTTGATTTGTGGCATAACCGGTATAGGTCTACGAACAATTATTAAAAAATCAAAAATGGAAAGATTGATTTATCTATCATGCGTGATAATAATATCATATTTTAATATGTTCAGTCGTTCAGAGTCCTAGTTATAACTTTTATGAGGGTAGGTAGTGGTATTGTTGGACTGACATGTTGAGTGACTATGCGAATCCACTACTTCAACTATACTTATTTAAACTTTAAATTGGTACTTATAAATCAGTAATATCTACCTAATTAACTATTAGTTCAAAATTTGATTTTTTTTAAGAGAAATTCACAGAAAAATATTTTTTTTCAGAATACAAAATTAAAATGTATTTATACAGTCTAATAACGATAAAAAAGGTAACGATTTTTTTTTTTTAATATTGTTTGAGCTTCCTAATAATTTAAAATTATATAAGTAATCAGTGAATAATAAATAATTATACATTTATAAATGTATAAATTAACAATAATTTAATTATGTTCCTACCTACTTAAATATTTCTAATAATAATGTCGTACAAATTCTAAAAAAGTAGAAACTGTCATATAAATTCATATAAATGACACTCAAAATATTTGCATAAAAATTGTTTATAATTTCGTTGTTGGGGAGGCTAGCGAAATGGACGTAGTTATATTTCTTACGTTATATTTTACTTTCATCTTGTTAAATTTATTTAATTTATTGGTATTTTTCGAAATGAAAAATGAAGTAACCCACTACTTTTATACTTAATATTATTGTATTCCGGCAAGCGTAATCCTCGAAAGTATTCCAACAAGGAAGGGTCTTATGACTCTAATTTGGGTTTCTATAATTTATTTTTATAAATCTTACAATTAATGATTATTTGTTTTTGTATCAATAAGTTCAGTTTAAACGAAAATAACGAACTGTTCAGCTTCATTTTCAGACTGAAATGTATTTTCAACTATCCGAAATTAAATTATAAGTGATTTGAAGTCTTAAAAACACTTTTCAAATATTATTCATTTATTGTATAGTGTATATTATATTTTATCAAACTGAACCGGTATTATATTCTGCAATATATTTTAATAATTTGTTCTTATTAACTTTGTCTCGAATATTTATACAGTTAAAAATAAGAGATATTCTTAAGTACTCAAAATATTAATTTAATTTGTCCTCTTGTTAAACGAACATATTGAATAATGATGTCAATGACGATTTATTTTTTACTTTTGATCAATGAATGCGAAAATAACGATATAAATTGTGATTTATGATTTAAAATGTTATCATTAGAAAATTCAATAAAAATTAAATTGAATTTATTATTTAATAGTTTAACATCCGCAAGGAGTACCGATTCAACTGATGTTATTGTGTATATATATTAACAGAGAAACGTAGTTGAATGTAAATAATATCCATTTTAACATATACCGTGTATGGTATCAATTTCGAAATTAGATCACAATTTTTATCAAAACTCTTTAATTAATTACAAGATATAGCAAACAGTATATTGGGCCATTAATGGAATTTATCGAGTAATACAGTCCAGAGAAAAAACATTTTATTATATTACTTCAAGCTATTAACGAACAACGTGGATCTTGAACTACGACCCTTTATACATTTTGATTGTACCTACATGCTACGTTGTCTGGTAATAGTGTTGATAAAACGTATTCTATCTATTTATGTATAATGAAGGTATACATAGTTTTATATTAATATTTACAAAGCAATTCGTATCTATTGGTATTGATTCGCACAAACGATCGTCGGAAACATACATACCTAGTATATGTATACCTATTATACTTATGAATTACAATTTACAATCTATATAATATTATGGAAGTATGAAAAAATTCTATTGCGTGGACTAAATCACAATTATACATATTTATTTAATGTTGTCACGTTCATTGGAAAATGTAAGATTTACCACTCCGTAAACTTGCAGTAATATGATTTTTAAATACTTTCTATATTTAAACATTTCTGTTTGTATTGCTAATTCAATTATTATGCAAAACTTATTAATACTTATTCATTAATAATAATTTCTTCAGAATACATTAGAATTAGATATTTTCATTACGATCATAAGTTTTGTTATTCGACCATGACAACTGACAAGTGACAGCCATATAATATGTATATAATTGATAATTTGCATATGTACCTGTATAGCTTATACCATAGTCCCGGTTTGAAATTAGTATTTACCCAGGTGTGTATTGCCCTAATTGAATATTTATCTAGATAAAAGCAATATTTTCAAAGTATTTACATTGGATTCTACTCGAATATAGGGTACTTGTTTGTTATCGACCCACCACCACGCAATATAAAAATGTATCAACCCGTCATCGAGTGACCGTCTATTGTACTCAGAAGTTGTATTATTGTACATACACACACACACATATATATATAGTATATTCAACATACCGTTACAAAACTTTAAAGTAAAAGGAAATAATATTATTATATTGTTTACAATTAATAGTTGCATAGTAAATAATTGATGTTTCATAATAATTTTATAAATAAACTTAACAAAATAAGACAATTTCTTTATATCTTTAACTGTTAAGATACCTATAAATGTGTCACAGTTTTTATTTGTTTTAAGTTTTAACGGTACCTATATGTTTTAAAATTAATTTTTAATAACATTTTAAAATAACTTAATAACGTTTATAAGATAGGTACACACTTGAAACTACATAAACGGTATAGTAATAACTAACAAGCCAACACATACTAGCATGATTATAATCTAATATAATAAAATAAAATTTCAAATATCACAAGAAGTATTTATCGTTTTATCAAAAACATATTACATACTAGAATTATCTACATTCTATATCTATATTAGATAAAGATAATCGCGATTCACAATACAGAAAATCTAATTTATCCTTGATCATGAATATAGAATTTTTAGATTAAACATTTGTAACTTAAGGTCACTTGGTGACTAGCAGATAATATACTATATATAAGTATCGCAGACTTTTTATTTTTATGTTTAGTAAAAAATGTTGGTACCTAAAATGTTTTACAATTATATTATTATTCAATAAAGAAAATATAACTAGTTTAGTGCATGTGCATTGTAGCGTATAGTTTATGTGGTTAACTATTATTTTTATAGGCTATAGCATTTTCAAGTAAACAATTATTTTATAAAATGAAAATGTTTTAAAAACATATTTATTACATTTTTTTTTTGTTTATTATGTTTGTGGTTTATATTTTTTACATTATTAGGCAGGTTTTTTTTTTTTTGGGTTCTGACGGTGTAAGAAAATTACATGGTTATTGCCCATTGGACACTGTTCTAGGTACTGTTGTAAATAAAAACACACATAGTGAATATTTTTTAAGCCTTTTCCAAACTGATTAAATCGTTTTCTTAAATTGCCATTATTTTAAAATATTAATTATAAATTGTCAATAATACTTTTTGATACAACATATGATTTATAAAACATAGGTAAATATTAAATAAAACCAGGAGAAATAGATCTGCTGTAATTATAAAAACTATGATATAGTAGGTTCCGATTCTGAGCAAAGGAAAAAGGTGAATTAGCATTTATTTCTGAAAATATAATTATGTTATAAATGTATACATTATATTTTCATTATTTTCTTAACTTAGTTGGTTAAATTACTTTTAGTCAAAAATATAAAAATATGTACAATAAATAGGTACTATATAGCATATATTTAAAATTTACCTAACTCATTATGTAAAGTCAATATTGATGTCAATATTATAACGATGTGATAACAAAATCGATGATTTGTAATATTTATATAATTGTATAAGAATCTAAAAATTAGTTAAAATTTAAATACTATAAATATGTCAATTGTCAATACATCATTGTATACATATAGGAAATAATAATGTACCTATAATAGGCACCTACAAGTTCCGAGACTTTAAAAATTAAATTGTTTGAATAACCATATATAACTAAAATCAATTTTGTCGAAAGCTGACGTGTTCCGTAAATAGGTAGGTATTTTCGTATCCCGCTGTTTTTTTTTTTTATATTTATTTTCAATAATTATTAATAAGAAAATCATTAGGTAGGGGTTTTCTATACTTTTGACATCATATATAATATATATATAAAATAATAAATTGTTTTATATATAAATAAAAAAAAGATTAAAACATATTAAGTTACTCATGTATCTTTTGTTGTTTAATCTCTTCTCTCGTATATTTTGTTCTTATAAGATATCTGTATAAAAAGCGTTTTATTGATTTCGCCGGATATTTGTTTATGATTATTCCATCGACTATTTATTAAACTAATTTAAACATTAACCTATACATCATATTATAAAGTATATATATATTTTTAATTAACAGTGTAGATACACCCAGTTTACTATATTTTATTTTTGGTTTTTGAATCAAAACAATTTTAACATTGTTGTCCATAATGGTAAATATAATATAATTATACATATATTATAGCAAAAAAGCAATTAAATACAATAGTAAAATAATATAATTAAAATAGATAGTTATTGGTTTTTTACAAAATATTTTTACAATTAAAATTTGTAGGTTAATTATAGTGTTAAGTTAATATATTTTTTTAAATGGTGGTTGATGCCAGTTTTGTCTAGGTGAATCTATCAATTTTTTTATTTAAATAATCGTTAACAATTTTTGTTATAATATATTTATTTTTTTTATTTTTTTATTTTAATTTTTACTTATTTTATAATCGTTTATCTAGGTTAGGTTATTGTATAAAAATTAGTTTATAATTATTGTATCTTTGAAATTTAAATTCATTACATGTGAAAATAAAAATATATTTGCATATTATGTTTTGGTGAATTATGTGTTCAGTTTTGAATGAAACGATTAACAACTGTTAGTTGTGTAAATGTAAGCATTTTTCATTGTATCGTTATTAAAATTAATAATTTACAAATTATCAGCAGGTTAATAGTCAGCGGAATTAATATGTAGAAAAGTTCGGCAAAGTCGATAGCCGACAAAATCAATATGTAAAAAAATTTGGCGGAGTTGATACGCGGCGCAATCGATACATTTCTTACAGGTAAAAAAGTCAATTCGATTCAAAATTATGACCGTATAAAATTTTATTATATTTCAATCGTATCATGCTTGTTATTTAAAAAGGTTGGCAAGTAGGTACTATTCTGCTGCACGCCTGTAGGTACAATGAGATATCAATTGTGTCACTGTAATAGGTAATAGGATCTTTTTTTTTTTACAATCTATGCTCAAGGCATAATATGCAAAATTAGAAAACGAAAAGACTATATAAATTATTGGAATTGGCATAGATTTTTTAACGTAAATGGGAAATAGGATCTTAAATTAAAATTAAATTACATACCTATTATTGTAGGTATACGAAAAACGAAGCTGAGCGGAGACGATCTGTCGGTCTATATCATCACTAAGTATATTTCATGATATGATTTTTGATAAAGCTATTAAATTTATTTATTTTACTTTTATTATTACATTAGATTGATCTATTTTTTTTAGAAAACATTACATTTATTTTATTATTAACTTTTTATTATAATATAACGTATGTATACCATTTTATAGGACCTATAATATAATTGTTATTAATTGTCGGGTTAATAATACCTTATAAATTTCTAACTAAAATATTATAATCGTTTATTTTCCAGATTTTGACGAATTTTATTTATTTTTAACTTGAAATGCTTATAAAAAAAATATTAATTAAATGTTTATAATATTTTTAATTGGGAAGTTAACATCTTTAATAGGAACCTTGTATTTAATTTCTAAACATAATTTACCCATACATAAATATTCATAAATAAAATAAAACTTGTCATGCCTTATATAATAGTTCAAAAAGGGTCAAAATGTTTTAAAAATTAGACCATCATACCTAGAAAATGATAATTGATGATAAAATGTATAAAATTAATAATTTTATGATATGATAATTTTCACATGCTATAAATTAATTTTACCATAACTTTTTGGAATTTTATAATAATTATAAACCGATTAAATAAGTTAACTTTTATTTGTGAAAACTGATGATGAATATGATATTTACATAAAAAAATGTACCTAATCAACTTTACCGATTATGTATAAAATACACTTTTAAAATAATAGGTATACCTAATACTTAACTTATGTACCTTATACTACATCTTATTATATACCTAGTATGTCTCAAATAATAATTTAAAATTTTTACATTTTATTATTGTCGTTGATTGTATGCGTGGTATATGAAAACCTAACTTTACACCTAGGGTGCACAACAGAAAACTATGAAGTGTGCGCCACAACAAAGTATGCTCTTGACAAATCTTTTCCTACGGTAACCACTGCAGAGATCGGTGTTAACAACTACTTGTTGCAGTTAAATCGTGGTCTTCCATGTTGAGTTCTATCAGTCGTTTTGCTTTTGTTGGAATTATTGTGGCGTCTTTATCTCAGAATCAAAAGTCATAAATGCTTTATTTGGCATTGAGCGTAAGCTCTTTTAAGTTGAAATGAGAAATCATTAACTGCCAGATCAAAGTCAGTCGGACTTTTTGGTTCAATTAGAACCATCCCGCAGGCTGACAACGGCGCCTTATTGGTATCAAATCCAGTCATTGAAATATTAGAGGTGAAATCCTTCGTGGGTGAACCAGAGTGAGTTTATTAATTAATTAGTTAACTAAAATAATTCGTTATTACCCATAAAATATTTTGAATACCATGTACGTTAGAACTTTTTAATCACAATGTTAAAATAATGGTCAAAGATGATAAATCTGTATTAAAACACTGAATAACCATTTCCATGATTACAAAACGTCTACGGTTTTTATTTTAAGAATAAATTTATATTTACACTAAAAATAAAAAAAAAATAAGGAATGCAAAACCGGGTGGATTATGTATTGTGTATAACGTAAATATATTATAATATTAAAATTGGTATCTAATAAACATTGGATAGTTAGGTTTTGTGTGAATAACACTATTTCTTTGTGGCTATAGATTATTGGTATATAAAAATTCCGTAAAGAATTTTACCTTCCTTATTATATTTAATTAGTTAATTCTATAATAAATATGCATATTTTTACTGTAAAAAACAAAAACAAATTTATAATTATTTGTCAGGGTAACAAAAAAAAAAAAATATAAAATAAAATATTGTAATGGACAATTATGAGGGTTAAAATACAAATTGTGTTCATAATATTCAAGGATGGTTTACATGTTAAGCGATTGGGGATCAGTAGCACTTGTTATTTATATCAAAAAATCTCTCTCTCTTTCTATATATTTTATAATATATATGTTTAATTATGAGGATAAAACAATTAGATGATTTTCAAAATTTTTAGTTGTCAAAATTTAATACTTATAAGTTATAACGTAAGTGAAAATCTTTATATTTATTAAAAAATACACTTTGGAATTTTCCGTATCTTCTTTACAGAGAATTATATTATTTTCGACGATGTACTATATTATTCTTAAATCACCCTGTATATTAAAAAGAGTTATAACACATAGACAGTTTCTCTTGGAATGTAAGTAGCATACGCCATTATTATACTATAACTCTTATTTTATAACGAAATACATTAAACAACGTCAAAGTTCCTATAACAATTTATTTTGAAGCTCTAAGAACTTAATTAACTTGTGTGTGCAACTCTGCATGAAAATTAAAAATAATAATATTTAGTTTTAGTTTTAACACATAATTTGTAATTATTCAAAATATTTAGCAAACTGTCAACTAGGAAACTTAAATTTAAAGTTTGTAGTTCAATACTTTACAGCGTTTTAATTTTTATTTAAAGTAGTTTAGACAATTATGATAATTATGTAAAATTTACTTAGACATTAGGAATTTTTGCTTTGAGCGTTAAAAATCATTTTGCACTTAATATTTTGTTTTTAATAATGCATTAAAAATACTTTTTTTTTTAACAAAGCTATGCAAATCATCAATGTGAGATATATAATATATTGTACCTAATATAAATACAACAGAACTATAATAAATTAATGCATATTATATTAGGTATATTATTATAATTGTTGTCTTATTAATATATTATTATTTATTATCTCTTATGGATATGAATATAATTTAAATCCACACATATTTTATTTATATAAACTAAAAATTATGGATAGATACATCAAAAAATAATAATATGTAACTATTATATTATACAGTTTTCGGTATTAATTATTCAATTTATTATAATGCTAATACATAAATACATATTAGTATATTTGTTGTAGATTTAAATTTTATAAATTTGATGGATTGATATTATATAGCTATAAATAGATTTGTTTAAATAGTTGTAAATCTTTAATATTAATAATGGTTGCTTACATTGTAAAAATTAGATCTTAATACTTCAATAAAATTTAATTTGTTTTTGTGTTGTCATTAAAAAATTAAAAATTATAGAATTATATTTATATTAATATTTTTTAGATTAGATATAATTTAAAAATAAAAATATCTTATTAAATTATTTTTATTGACGAAAAGTTTGAAATGTAACACAACATTTCTTATAAGATATACTTAAAATGATTTAAAAATATGAACGATTTTTTTAAGTTAAAATATTGACAAAATTGATTGTAAAACTAAAAATTGAATTTTTTCTGATTATTTTTCATATATACTAACTAGTAACTATACACATTAAAATATCTAAAATATTTTTTAGATTAATAAAATTTAATTACGTATACAGGCTCAGATCTGAGGGAGAACTAAGGGGCTTTAGATCCCCCCTTCGGCCGTATTTTAAGTTATATAAAATGAAATTACTTTAAAAAATATTTAAAACAAATTCTTTATTTATCATTTTTTGATAATAAGACCCCTTCCATTTGTGATTTCTAGATCCCCGCCTGTACGTTAGGTTATATACTATATATATTCTATATAGTTATTATTATTATTATTATCATTGATATTGAATTTATTCATACCATGCTAGTGTACTACTGTCCCTATTTCCGTTTTAATTTTTTTTACAAAATGAAATTATATATCATAATAGGTAGTTATTATGTAGTACAGTCATGTGATTTGTTTTTAGAAAAAAATTAGTTTAATTTATTGAATTATTATTTAAAAAAAAAAAATAAGTAAGACAGTATAAATAGCAATATAATATTACAATAATATATTATTAAAAATATAGACTGACAAATCGCCTCCACTCAAAATTATTAATATGATTATTTAAATCAAATTAAATACATTAATTACAGTGACTTACTCAATGTTAAGGAACACTCGACACCAACAACTATACAGCAAACAGGCTTCCATTGTTCTTTCTTTTGGCAAATGTTATCAATACTTATCATTAACCAAAATTTTAAGAATTTATTACCTATATTAATTTATAAATAGTATAATGATTATAAATAAATCAATATTTATCTAAAATTTTGTTAAAAGTATATTATGTTTTTAATATCAGTCAGGAATTAAAACGCTTCAAATACGTTTTTGTTATAAAAAATTAAAATACATTGTTGAATTGTATGTATTTATTATTAGTAATTGACAGTTAGAACTTGGTAGTGTTAAATTTTAAATTAAACATATTAAAACTAAATTTAAAAATATATAAATTAAACCAATATAAAATAAATAATAAGTATTTCTTTATCTATTTTTAGAATTACGATTTATAATAAAATACTTACATTTTTTCAATCTTACCAGTATATATTTTTACTTGTATTAAGTAAACATGATATTTAGTATAATATTATTGAACAGCAAGAATATAAACAATCATAAGATAAAATCAACATTCAAAGTTAAAAATATAAAATTGCACTTAGCAGTTAACGAATAACATAAAATTATACGACATTTTAAGAGTATACCTAATAACAATAAATAATAAAAAGGTATATAATTAATAAATATATTATAAATAAGTTAACAACATTAATCACAGTTTAGAATAACTATAATTACACACAATTATTAAAATGCAAGGATTTTGCTCTCATAAAAATATATAAAAAAAAAGTTATAGTTAATTAAAAGTTAAATTCTATAATAGTTAAAGTTTTTATGATAGTTAAATTATTAATTTAAGATAGATAAATATGATTTAAACAGGTAGAAAATATAAAAATAATGAAAACGTATTGTATTGTCACCAAAATTATAAACAAGCTAATTAAAAAAAAAACAGTGTTTTACAATAATTTAATATTAAAATGAATGAATCAAATAAATTTTTTTTAAAATTGTTTAACATGTGATAATTGCATAAGTTATGAATATAAATGTAATAATTTAATGTTTAATGTGTAACGGAAATTGTATAAATTAAAAGTTAAAATGTTAACTGTAATTTTGGCCGACCGCAAATTATGTAATACGTGAATCATTAAAAAAATAAGAAATAATTTTTTTAGCTTTTATTTGATCCAGTTATCACAGAAAAATTATTTGACGAAGATATCGAGTCTACTTCACTTTTTGTATTTAGTGCGTTTAACATTTTTTTTATTTCTTCCATTTGTTTTTCTACCGTATTAAATTTCTCAATAAAAATATCAAGAATTTCTGTACAATTTTTTTCCGTTCCTTCTGAATTAAATTTAATTACTGATTTAGCCTCATTTACAATTTCTTTTTCAAGATAATAACCTTGACAGTTTGCAATACACCCTATTTGACTTTTTTTCGCAGATGACCCAAAGTCGACAAAATTTCTCTGATTAGTTAAAATTTTTATTTCTGAATCTTGTAGAGCATCTGGGAATAATCTTATTTTTAGATAAAACCGTCTTGTACATAACGAAGGGATATTGTATCCAAAATTACTTATTTGGTTTTGAGCTTTATGAAACCACGAAAATGGGTCTCCTACAGCCATTTTTTCAAAATAATGAATGAGTTTAACCCGGGAAACGTGAGCGACGATTTCCGCATCAGCTCTAATTGCTTGGGTATCACTCACAGCAAGACCATTCAAAAGATTTACTAATACAATGGCTATAAGAAATATAAATAAAAGAAATAATGCATGACTGACTATTGGATGTAAACTAAAAGGCAGTGAACCAAATGTATCAAATTCTCCTGTCAACATAACAATAGTTTTGAAAGTCGCAGAACTGGGATCGTTAAATTTATTATCGGTGTCTGCATCATTTCTAAATAACATGTAAAAACTCAGTGCAAATGCTATTATTAATATCGAGTACCATATGAGAAATTGTAAAAAGTTTTTAGTAACACGCTTAAACATTTCTAAGTGGGTAGCAAGAGCTGGATGTCTACCGACGAGAAGTATAAGTTCACCCCAAGAAAGTAAAATAACAATAGCAGATATTTGGTTTCTATTCGATATACAAGACATTTCACACAACAATAAAAACGAAGTCAAAATGATAAGACTTATTTCCAACCAATTTTCCAAGCTCATTATATATGTAATCGGAGATGAGATCAACTGGAATAATTCACGAAATATTAAAGCAATAAGGAATCCCAAAACCATAACCCACAAATAAACAGCTGTGTCACTACTATATGGTACATTGTTCGTGGAAAACTCTGTAACATTATCTTGTGTGAGTGACAAGTTGCTATTTTGAATCTCTATTTTAAAAGTCAACAGAGTGTAAATGGTTAAAAGTGCCCAGAATCCTATATAAAACGCTAAATTTACTTTATAATATCTTTTTATGGCGAACCATTTTAAATGGAGGAAGCTAGTTAATACAGGATGTTTTAGAAGAGGTCTAAGTTCTGGAACTTCACTTATATACAACAATGGATCGGTTTCTGGGATATTTTCTGGAATGTACTCTTGGCCTTCCAATTGTGTCTGATAATTATCAATATCTTTCTGTTTGTAAACTTTTGGCGGGCATAAAAAGTTGTATGAACATATAATCTCGTAGTTTATATCTTTTGGAGATTTTCCATTTGTTTTTACACATTTGTTCAAATGAGATTCTAATATTTTAGGATTGATATCAGCAAGTGGTGGATCTCCAAGTACGTTTCTTTTTCCTATATAAGCACCTTTTTCTAATAACGACAATATGGAATCTCGATCTCCTATTTTTGCTGCGTAATGTAGACATGTATTACCTTTGTCATCAGATTGATTGATATCAAGTTCAAAAGGACTGGTTTCACTTTTTCTTAGTAATATTTTAAATGACCTATCATGATCACATAAATCAGTATTTACATCTAATGAGTTGTGGTTTTCATCAGAACCTTTAATTACTTCAAGGAGTGCTGAGCCGTTATTTGTTTGATAGCATATACATTTTTTACTATCCAAAAACATTTGTATGATATCTGCAAAACCTCTAAACGAAGCAATAAAAATTGCATATTTAGTATTAGATGGACATATACCATTTGGATCTACGTCAAGATTGAGTAAAACTTGAACAACTTTAGGTAAACCAAAATCACATGCATATTGGAGATAAGTGTGCCTTCCATCGTGGTTGTTAAGGTCAAGAAGTTTTGTGGAAGTTATATGTGAAATAAATCCTTCTATATCATTTGAGTAGAGGTATACGAAGGGGTTATCGCATTGATCCGTAATATTGCGTGTACCTTCTGGTGGAATTTCTTCCTTGAGATGTGGATATTTTTCATTTATTACACTTCTCAATGATTTATCCCAAATAAATATATCCAAGTCAACTTTTGGACATCTAGAAAAAAAAAATTCATAGAATAAGTTATAAGAGAATATTTGTACGTACCATATAGATACGTTGTTCTACTTACGTAATAAATGCCATCATTAATTCATCATTTTTGTTTTTTGAAACAGCTGCCATGTATGCTGGGGTAAAGCCTTTCCTATTCAATTGATTTGCTTTTATGTTATTTGAGTTTAATAGTAATTCTGTGCATTCTACATTTCCAGCTTTCGCTGCAAGGTGTAAGGCTGAATTTCCATCACTATCTAATAAATTTATATTGGTTGGGGGATGTTCTAATAATACATATAATGCATCTTTACATCCGTTCGCAGCCGCTAAATGTATCGGAGCTTTTTTCCGATTTTTGTTGATAACGTTTACGTCTACTCCTACCGATAATAGTATTTTAGCAAATTCTGATCTACCCGTTGATATACAACATATATCTAATATTGTGCCATGATAAGGTTCATCAAATATATTATCCAAATTTATAGATGAATTTCCCAACCCTATTTCTAGGAGTTTTTTGAATAACTCTAAATCTTTTGATTGAACCGCTTTGAGAAGTTGATCGTTTGATCCAGTTAAACACACATTGTTTAATTCGACGTCCTCCATTTTCAGTTAAAAATGTTCACACCTATAAAAGTATAGAAACATTATTATATGAGTACATTATACTTAATTTTTATCGATAAAATAATCGCTGAAATATACCTGTTTTAATGTGACCTCATAGATAATATTTTTTTCCAGGACAATCAAAATGACAGGCACAGGACACCATAGGTAAACTATAAATGAGTTTTAAATTATTAAGCGTAGTAGTTAATACAGGAAAATAGCAATGTATATTTCATGATATAATGATGAAACGAATATAAATAGTACCTAAACCAATCTAATTTTACGTGTATACAAATTAGTAGGCGAGAATAAAATTACTATAATAATAATTGCCCTTAGGACTCAATTATAGCCATATGACATAATGACAATCATTTCATTTCCCATTTGTATCCATGGAAATATATTCCAATGCTATAACGGACACAATAAACTAATAATCGATTCATCATAATATATTACAAATAATGTTAATATTTAACTAATTTAAAATGTACGCACATCAATGTATTGACTTTAGGTATATTTTAATGAAAACTACAAAATATATAATTTTAGGTATTCATTAACATTTTATAACGATAAATGCATATTTATTTATTTATTTATTATTATTATTATGTTTGTTCGTTGTTTTTTTTTAGCATTAGTCTTATTAATTATTACAAAAAATTAATACAAAATATGATGCAATGAAACGTTCTTTATAAATTACTACAGACGTATTCGGATTATTAGGTACCTATACATTACGTCATAAAATATAGATTGAATAGCTTTTTTTTAACAGTTTGCAATAACTCTAGCCTATAACGTTTTTTTATTTAGTTACTATATATTAACTTCAAAATTATGATACTTTATATTATTTTAAAACATAAATATTTTTATGTTTGATGTAAACGGTATGAAATAATTTGAAAAGAAAAAACGATAAATTAAGTATAGTGTAGCCACTGCTTTCTGTGATAAAATTGAAGACAAGATCAATTACAAATAATATTGACAGTTATTAAAAATTAATCATTAAAAAAATATTGATATTAGTTCTAAAAAAATATTGCACATTTTATTTATTTATTAAGATTATGAAGTATACTTTTACATTTTTATAAAATGTAAAGTATGCATTTATGTTTATTTAAACTAATAATAATTTGTTAGTTGGCATCTTTAGTAGTCAAAACATTTATTTATGTGTTCAAAATATATTGGATAATTAGTTTATTTTAAAGTTAAGAAGATAAAATAATATTAATCTGTTAATCTACGTGTATAAAAAAAATAGGTGACTACATAAAATAATACTTTTTACTTCTAAAAACCTAAATAATTATTAGCTTCATAAATAAATCACAATTATAGAAATACTTATTCGTATCTAAAAATGTATACCCACTAATATTTATGATTTCGATCGTAAAAAATATTTTCAACTAAAAACAACGAAATAGGTAATAAAACAGATTGTTTAAATTAGTTAATTTAATCAAACATTTCCATACAGATATATTAACGATGCATATAATTGTGCACGTTCCTTTAGCTATTAACTGTTAATTTTTTAGTAAAATTTTACTCGATTTTTCATATTTTACAACCTACGCCCGTGGTATGCGATGAATAATTTGATTTTAACTATGTCAAATCATTCAAACAGTACAATTAAAAATAAAACTGTTACCTTTACCTATTTAGTCGATTTTACGTTTAAATTCTAGTTTTTACCATTTTCTTACAAATATTTCGCCCTCGACTACCCATATCTCATTTCTAGCTAGTACATAATACGAGATATATTTTACGCGACCATCATAACTGTGAATATCGTACGCCCAAACTTCGTTTATTTAGGTACATATAGAAAATTGAAATGTATACTCACTGTAGGCGGTTCAGAATGAGCACATCGAATACACGCTCACGCACACACACACGATCGCGGTTAGTATCACGGTACTCCCCGCACGACTGAAACGGACGTCGGCTGCGGTGGGCACTAAACAAGTCGCTATATTGATACAGGACGCGTTACCCGATGGTACCCCACCAACAATAATAATAATAAAAAACGGAATATTATAACAATCGGACAACATTCTAAACCGTCTCCTACGTACGCCGCGCCGTCGCTTTTTTTTTTTTTTTTGTACGCGTAAACATTATACACAGTGCGTACGGATACTGTATGGGGGACCACTTAACACTGTAATTTTGTTCAATGCCGCCGTCGAGTCAGCGCAATCCATGAGTAAGCCACGGGATACGTTTCGGCGCGCGTTACGTGTGTCCGCGTGTAAAACACAAAACATAGGTTCTTTCTTTTACGCGTCGTGTAAAACTTCAGATTCCATGTATATTATTGAAATACAATATTATATAACATTATATGCCTAATAATATTACAGAATCGCAGACATACTTGTTAGTTGTTGATGTCATATTGTGTTGTCTTCTATTTGTTTCCATTACGATATGCGCAGCGTGTTTATTTATTATTGTTTTTTTTTTTTTTTTTTTTAATAATTAATTCAAACCGTATCATTGACGAATGTGATATAATATAAAATCGTAATAATATTAATATTATTATTGTATACGATCGAGAGCTAGAATAACTAGAATAAACAGTTCACCAGCTAGGCATTATTGCGTGTTATGGACACGGGATTGTTTATAATAGTATAGTTTGAGAATTACTTTATATATTAGATTTTTAATTAAGTATATGCGTTATTAATAAATTTAATACATATCTGAAGTTATTGAAGTACTTGCAATAATAATCATTGATTATTACAAAATTCAATTCGTAATAAACATTTTTATATTAGAAAATATCATTAAATTAATATCGTTTGTAAATGGAACACGAAAGGTCTGGCCGATTCATTCACGAAAACATGATTTTATTTTATTATTATACATTTGATGCTATTTTCCTCTTTCAATGAATTTAGTTACTCGAAAACATGTAAAGGGAAGGTCACGACGACGACTAATGTTTTAGAAGAGGGGATACAAAAGAAACGAATAACTACTACACATAATAAAATAATGAAAAGTTCGAGGGACTTTTATAAAGATCTAGGTAAGTGAAAATTTTGAAAACATCGCAGTGTGTAAATTATATGAAAGGTTTTAATCGTAATTGCTATTATGCTCAATAGATTATGTAACGAATAAAGTACTAAAAAGTGAAATAGCTGGACCTCCGTGGTATCAAGAGTTAACCATCTATCAGGTTAGATAAGAAATATAAATGCACATTTATATTTTTTTGAATAGTATTAAGAAATACTTAAAATCAGTTATACCTACTATACTCACAATTTTTTGAACTGCTTAGGTATTTTCAGTTTCTTAAGTAAAGGTAAATTACGTGTTTATAAGTATTGTTTTTGTATTTATATGAGTAAAATATAATGAGTAATGACGTAAATATTTTAAAAATATTAAAAAATATTATTATATTGCTATAATTTTTTCTAAAATATATTTAAATAATTAATGGTTTTAGCTGCTGATTTACTTAGGTTCGAATTAGACTACAGAGTTAATTTATTTGTTAATGTATTCTTTCAAAATATTTGATTTAGATGAATATTATTGACGGTCTTCAAAATCACATAGAAAATGATTTCAATAATAATGATACTAAAAGAGTGAGACAAGTTCTTAAAGAATTGGGAATTCAAACAAAAATACCCCATAAAGTAGCAAAAAATGCTATTTTATATAGCAAATTGTATTCGATTGATTTTTTACAAAAAATTAAAGAATATATATGTAAAAAAATAAATCATATTTCAAAAAAAACTGGTTTGTAATAGATTATTTAATCTATATACTTTCTATTGAAAATTATTTATTTAACAGATCCAATGAAATATACTACTGAAGAATGCCTTTTAATATCAGGGATTGTGCATATAGGACTACCAAGTTTATTTATGAAACTTGACTATTGCTTGGGTGATCATATGATAGAAAAAAAACGTTGGTAGTTTTATTAATAGTTTGTGTAATGTGTTTACTAATACTTTATTTAGTAAACTATACATGTTTCAATATATATATGTATATGTATTGTATATATATCACCTATAAATGGCTATAAAGTATTTACTACACTATTTAGAGCCACTAAATATATATGAAAAATCATGCAACAAAAATCAAAAACTACAATCAAACAATTTAAATGTAATATCTCAAAATAAAAAACATAAAGTAAGAGAAAATATGATTTATGAAAGAAAAAAAAATCAGGTTGAATTTCATATATTTCTGTACTCTATTCTTCTGTAATATTATAGTAAGTAGTTAGTAGGTAGCCGTCATCATTACCATTTTTTTTCTAGGATATTATAATCCATAATATAGAACAGAAAATGAAAAACATTGATCCATCAATGCACCCTTTAGATAAATTATTTATTAAAATTCCATTAAATACTTATTTTGAAAATAAAAAATATGACAAAGGTGTTGTAAAAAAAGAAATGGAAGAAAATAAAACCATAGAAGAATTAGAATGTGGTGTATAATTTTATTATTAAAATAATAATATGTTAAATAAGTTACATTATGTTTTACTATTAATGATTATGTTATTTTTGTAGTTACTTTGAAAATTCCAAATAATGTAAGTAGTAATAAGGATTTTTTAAGCAAAAATGATTCAAAGACTTACGACGATATCACAAATAATAAGATAGTCATAACTGAAAATGACAAACATTTGTCCAAAACTGAGCCATTTGATTTTTCAAATCAAAAACAGGAAAAATCTAATCATGATGAATTTGGAACTGTCATTCCGAGTACTATATCAGATATATTAAGTTTTAGCGATTACAGTTCATATAATAGCGAATATTTAAATTCAACACAACTTATTCGTCTTAAAAAGTCAATTCCATTTCATTATATTGAATATGAAGAAGTGAATGAAGAATCGGAACCAGAAGAAACAATTGAAGATGAAGATTTTTCATTTTTAAAAGAAGACAATGAATATGATGAAAATGTTCTATTTAAAACTGATTTTAACTTTAAGCAATGTTTTTTTGGAAGATATGCTAATATTGACTATGGTAATCCTACAGAAAAAATATCACAGATTCTTGAAAAATCGTCAGTGTCTAATATCATGAATAATCAATCGAGAATTGAAGACTCAATGATAAGAATGTTCAGTTATAAAAAAAATGTTTTTCCAGATTATCGATTGCATTCTATTGGTACAAAAATGTCACAACAATACAATAAACAAAATCTTAGTTCCAATGAGTTAATTTAATACAACTTTAAATTAGATCAATATATTTTTGAAATTTCTGTTTTTAGAATGATAAACGAAAACGAAATTAAACATAGAAGTCCGGAATCAATGAATAGTATACCAAAAGTATCGGTTGAATTAGATTTATATAAGACTAGCAATTCAATATTAAATATTTTAAATCCTGATAACACTTCTAAGAAACGTGAATCAGTAAAATCACTAAAAAATGAAGCTATTGATCAGTCTGACACGTACAAAAAAATTATGGTATTTATAATATTTGTTCGTTTAATGTGTTACTCTAATCAATGGTTCTTCAATGTAATACGTAGGACAAAAAATAGTTATATACTAAGTACCTATATAAAAAAAAATTTAACCATTACGTTAATATTATTATTGTTGATGTGTATATTTTATAATTACTCTTATCAATAATTATCATTATCATTGAAAAAAATGAAAAATGAGATAATTGAAATTATATGAAATTTTATTATAGCAAAAAAAGCACATTTATGATGAAATTCTTGAAAATATGCACAAACTGCCAAAGTGGAAAAAGCTAAAGGTTGTTATTTTGTAGTACATATTTTGAGTAGGTACATAATATTATATAAATTATTTGAATAATATGTTACATGTAGACAGTGTTAGATTTCTTAGCTATATTGGGCGATCCGATTGCACGTTTGCCATGTATAATTAAATTAGATACCATTAGATATTGGTACAAGTCACGATTAAATATTAACAGTAGTCATCTTACAGAAAAACAAGAAGGTAAGACCGTGTTTGTGAATGTTAAAATAAATATGTATATTATATTTTACAATATTTTTAGCTAAATTATTAGAGTCTTCAAAAAGGTTGTGGAAATCTCCGAGGTCCAAGATCATGGACAAATTATCTATTCCACAAAGTCCATTCAGTAATCAAGAGATCTGCTTTAAATTGACGTGGGATAGAAAAAAAATGGCGTTAAAAAAAATTAACGAGATTAAAAATAGTTATACAAAGAGATTTAAGGAACTGGCGTTAAAAAATACAAGAGAAATGTATCCTACATTTAAAACGATACACTACAAGAATAAGTTTAATAAGGATTTCAAAAGAATATATTACTCTTACTTTCCTGCTAAGGAAGGCGATATAATATGGCGACAGATAACCTCAATACCTTCAGGGAAACATTAGAAAAAATTGAAAAATACAATTAAATTTTTTATTATTTGAATAACAAATATATTACTATTTGAATTACCTAATAAAATATATTTCACATACACTTTTAAATTACATTGAATTATACTTAATATCTATAGTAGATATTTTATTGATATAATACTTTAAGTCTAACACTTAATAGAAATATAAGTAGATAAATAATTTTTAAATGTTAGGTAATAGTGTAGTATACTAATAAATTTGATTTCAGATATAATTTTAATTTATAGAAGTAATAACAAAGTTAAAAAGATGTTACTTAATTAAACAAAATTAAAGTTGATAAAAGTACCTTACTTTTAAACTTGAATTATTATCAACAGATAATATTTTCTATATTTGTTTGTATTACTTGGAAAGCATTATTTCATAAACTTTAAAATTAAACAAATATCATTAAATATTAGTACAAATAAACAATTTTTTTTTATACAAACATTTTTAGTTTTTTCATTTGTTCATATCATCTGATTAACTTATTATGCTACCTTTAGCATATATATTGTTGATATTATTTTAATAATAAAATTAAAAAAAAATTCATTATTTATGAATCAATATAATTTGAAATATTCGATAATCTGAATAACATCTGTTAAGGTTCTGATTAGCCTGGATTATTTATGTTCTATAATATTTGAAAATCGCTAAGCAACATATTTCATGAACTAAATTTTTTTTAGTTTTGAAAATATGAAAGATGAAACCATTTAGTATAGATGATATTCGAGATTCGAATTTTTCAGAGTTACGAGCAAAGTGCTTAGAGCCAGATGCAACTATACGCGTGAGCTTTGTTTAAATATCTATTTTTTAAAGGGTCATTTTATATTCATTAATGTATATAATGTATATATTATAGTGTCCTCCTAATTATGATCCAATAGTTCAAAAGAAAAAATTCAACGATCCATTACTACCCGACCACTTAGACAAAAATACAACATATGGCGTTATAACAAAGAGTATTAGATTTTTTTTTGTTTATAAATAACAAATAATCATAATTTTGCAATTATTTTTATTACAGGTAAATTATCTGCCGGCGATGTGATTTTTCCAAACAAAATATTTCAAAAAAATGATAATGATGATAAAAAAGAAACAGATTTATATAAAGTTTCTCATCACTCATATGGAATTGGCGAACAGTTAAATCGAAAGTTAGTGCTAATGAAATTTTGTAACAGAAGTTAGTTTGTTTATTTATGAAATGATTTAGGTATAATAACAGTTTTGATCCAGATTATCGGTATGGTAAATCTCTAAAATGGTTACCAGCGGGTGTGTGGTTTAAAAATAATGTTGAAACTAAATCGTCAAGTGAAAATAAAAATGTGCTCACTGATTATATTAGTAAATTATTGGAAAGGTATGATATAAAAGTATATTAATTTAATAAAAAAAAAAAGCGTAGCATTTTAAAATACATTATCAATAAACATTAAAAGTAAAGAGAATACGCAGTGCCGGTATCCGTACATCGACAACCGTCAAGGAAAATTCATAGGCAGATCGTATTTAAGAGCACAAGACATTTTAACCGGAAACGAACCAGACAAAAAAGAATTTGAGCGTATCGACTATTCATCGACAGTCAGTAGATTAAAACATTATATCAAAGAAAAAAAATACGATTTAAAAGAATTGCATGAAAAGTTCAAATTGTTTGATAAGGTATTCAGTATTCACGTTGCTGTGCACTTTTAATTATAATTATTATTATTTAAATTTGATTCAATTATATAAAATACGACAATAACAAACGATTGTAAATGTATATATCATTGTATATATATTTTTTAATGTGATGGACGTCTGCAGTGCAAATTTAAACAATTAAAAAACTAATAATGTTTCTGTAAATTCTGAGGTCATGGCTTACTCGCTTACGTACATAACAAATAATGCAGTAATACACTACACACACTTTAAGTTTAAATACATTAAGCTTCAATATTACATGAACTAAATTAATAAATATCTACAGTATCTAGGAATATGGTGTAAGATTTTATATCTTTGGTCGTTGCAATAAAATACGTTTTATTTTGGTAAAACACTATGAAATGTATTTTACGAAGTTTGAGAGGACGTGTTATACAACAAATTTGAAATGCTTAGGAATGCACGGGATGGCTGCCACTGGAACAAGTGTATAAAATCTGTTACCAACATAAAATCAAGCCTGAAAAAAAATTGTTCGATCTTGCCTTACATTCTATTAATGCCATTAGTAACAACAATGTCAGATATAATTTATTTCTGGATTTACTCGACCCAAATGTAATGTTTTCAACGGTTTCAAACAACGATGATCATACAGATATCGACAGATTTATTCCGACGTATAAAAACGATTATGGCAACACACTGTCTCGTAGCATTCAATTAAATAAAAGTATTGTAAAATAATACACATGTACAGAATATTTATTAGTGATTTTATACAATTTCGTTTTCAGACCTCAACGACTATACATCTGTTAAACCAAAAGCCTTAATTTATTTGGATTGTTTTGGGTCTGAAACGAATGTAAAAACATTGTTGAACCCGACAATATTTTCAAATTATGGATTAACTTACAGAGACTTTTATATAGTAAATATTATTTAATGAAATAATTACAGTTAACAATATGAAGTTGTAATTAATCGTATTTTTCCCTATGTATTATCATTATATTGTAAATATATTATATTTATATGTATATTGTATATAGGGTCGCAGTAAAGATGTAATGAAAAAACTGTTTCAAGACATTGGAGTGAACTTACCAAATGAAATTTTTAATATTGCCTGGGATAATGCTTACGCATGTGATGGTATCGACGACAAAGTTAGCATAGAAGTTTTTAGACAGGCTTTACAAGAATTGGCCAACAGAATGATCGACCAACAATATGATAACAAATAAATTAATATTTAAATTATATTACAATGTTTACTATTATTGATTACAGATCAAGTAAAAATACAAAATCCTTAACAGTGAATAATAATTTATGAGTATTGGCTTTATTTATATAATAGCTTTGAGTTAGTTTCATGTTATAAGTACCTACTTATAACTACACATTTTTGTCATGTTAAGTGAAGACGAGAAAATTAAGTAGCAAATAGTAAATACGGTGTATTAAATAGTTAAAAACGTTATACATAATTACAGTAAGTTAATACACACTTAATACAGCTATTAATTATAGGTGTAATATATTTTATTTATTTACAAATTGTATTAAATATCATAAAGATATTTTAAAATAATGAAAATGTTGTCATTTAAATTGAATGTGGACACTGGACAGCTATGGTGCTTAGAAAATTGTTATCGTTATTTATATATTATATTTAGTATATTTAAACGACGGTTTTACGATAACACAAACAACGATATGTTTTGTCGTCTAGGGTTTACAATGATGATCTTTGATCAGTTACAAAGAGCATTCATTTTACTATTTTTATCAACAAAGTCCAATTTTATTCAATACATTAGTTTATTGAAAATAATGTTTATTTACATTTTTTGAAATGCACAACCTAGGTATGTTTTTACTTATCTGTATGTCTATGTTAGTATTAATTATCGCATCTTAATACTAAAATGTTTTTTTTTTATTTATAATGCTTATAAAAATAAAAATATATGTATGTTTAAAAAACAATTAATCTTAAATGTCATTGTAGTATTAACTACAAAATATACTTTTTGTAACTTTTTAAAGTACTTCAAGGATTAAGTATTATATACTTGCATAAAATAGTAAATTACCTCAAAAAAGCTTAACTATAGTCAAGTTTATAATTTAAACCATGAATACAATTACAAATAATTTTTTGTATGTTTATAGTTAGTATTTATTTTCTAATTTTTAATATTTTATGAAATCCATATAAATAGGTATAAAATACAAATAACTAATCATTAAACACAATTAAAAATAATTTGATTTTTAATTATAAAATTTAAATAATCTTACACTTGAAATTATATATTAAAAAAATATAAATATATTCAATGGTTGTATTAGTGTTTTCCATAGTTTTAGTTTCGAAGTTTAGAATATATACGTGAATATTTATTTATAAGTAAGTATTAGGAACGGAAAATGATAAAATTCGAAATCAACATTATTACTGTCAAGTTATACAACTGATTTTTTAGATACCTGATTAAAATAAGTTAAAAACGTATATTTTTTTGTAATTATAATAACATTCGTTTGATACGATCATCACGATATTATGCGATATCATGTAAGTCACGAACTTGTAAAATTTCCTTTAATTTCGAAATGTTCAGTGAAAACATTATTTTGAACACGATATTTTGCTTTATAGTTAATATGCTTTAATTTTATAATACGAGGTACCTAATTAATGTCATGTATGACCAATTATTGCTATTATTATAAAAGTCTGAAATATTATGATTACGTTTTTCTAAAACTCAATAAGAGTTCTAAAATATTACGTTCATTTTAGGCCATGAACTATGGTAATATAATCTATCATTATGATTATTATTCTTACGATTAAAATGTTCTGTTTCAATATTTTAATGTACCCAATGCTTATTCCTATATGTATTATTTTTACTATAAATATAAGTACGTTTACGCGAAATACTCTTTTAAGTTGTAACACACGATCACTTATACACAGTTACTGTATTATTAATCCTCATTATACATTTATTTTATTGAAAATATTCATGAGTCGCTAAGGATAATGCAAAAGCATCGAGAGGTCAGGATTTAACTTAAGTTAATATTTAACGAATTCGTTATAATTTATAACACATTCCAGTTGGGATACTTACGGAAAGACAATGCAATCAATAATACTGCAATGTAGACTGTATTACATACTTTGATATGGGAACGGGTTGAGAGTTGCTAAAAATTCGTGTAAAACAACTAAAACGTGTTTGTACAAATTTCGATGGAAAATTAAGTTCTTCAATTAAAATAATAAAACAAAACTTGTAAATTTAATACCAGCACAAACGTTGCAAACGTTTTTAATTAGTCTCATAACTCTTGTCTGTTGTCATTTCAAAATATAATACTGTTGCATATGATACCATAACGACGGCAAGTGGTTCGTTAAATTACATTAGGGAGTTACCTGCCTCCTATACGTTTTCTGGAGAATTTTCAAGTATAATAATATGGCCTGTCTATTAAACCAGAAACGTATGATACTATATATTTTTGGTTTGAACTATATAGAATCAAATTTAAAAACAGCTTTTTTAATTTCGACTGTCAGTGAGTAACTGTGTTTAGGTACCTACCATTAGATATTCGTATATAATGCTGTTTACAATCCATTGTAACATAACAGAATAAATTTTTTTTCTTAAACACCTGGTCTTTCGAATAAGTAACCAATTTTTAATTGTATTCAAATAGTTTAATTTTTTTTTTTTTTTTTTTTTTATTGAATAGTGTAATGAGTGAATACAATTGTGTAGATATCACTTCAGCCATGATCATATTCTATATGTTTTTGTAGTTGTCTTCTATATTTTGACTATATAGATAGAACAGTAGGATATTATTTCTTAATTTCTGTAAAATTTGTATTGTCTCAATAAATTGTTTATTTTTTCAACAAAACATTGACATTTCAGTATAAGAATAATGTCTAAGGTAATTTTTCTTTAACTTCACTAATGCATAATGATATGTTTATTGTTCTGTTAATAACATTATATGTTCATCATTAACGACACAAGTTATGACATTTAATAATAAATGGTATCAGAACAAAAATTTCTATCAACCAATATATAAGTATAATTTAATAATGTAATGGAATATTACATTTTGAATATATTATATTTTAAATAAGATAACCTAACCGTGTAATTAAAAAATATGCTGAAACTTTATATAATATTCATCAGTTTTATGAATTATGTATTATTATTATTATTTTTAAATAATAATAATATATCAATAATAATTTATTTACGTATTTTGTAAACGAGTTGTGTAATGTTGAAGACTTATTTAATTATGATTAAGGTTAACAGTTAGTATTAGTTTGCTAGTTTTGATTTATTAATTATAATACATAATATTATGACAATTATGAAATATTACTATAGTCTATATTCTATAACAGTAGTGGCCAACATGAACTTGGTTGCGAGCCATATGGACAAATACAATTATGGTAAGAGCCCAAATGTTTATAACATTATGACAAAATACATTTTATAAAATATGATAAATTTTTATAAATGCTTATCTATCAAAAAAATTAAAATTCATAATGATAATAAGTAAATTTTGATTTTATAAATAAAACTCGACCCACATCTGATTATGACGAGAGCTGCATGTGGCTCGCGAGTAATATTATAGACTACTCGCATATTATTGAAAATAAAATTTACTTTACTATTGATTACTATAATGTAAGACGGTTAGGCTTCAAATAATCAGTAGTTCAGAACAAATCGTATGACTATTATGCTTTGAGTGTCGAGCGAATAACATCTCATTACTATAGTCAAGACACTGAATTCACTGAAATTAATTGATGATTTTCAGCAACATATTGCAATGTTATCTACTAGCAATATTTTTATTATATATTTTTGTACAAAATACATATATTTCCACTTGACTAACTGCTGTAAATTCGTGTAAATAAAACTAATTAGTGAGAAATAGGGACAATTATAAAATTTTATGTTTTATTTTTGTGAATGGGTAGGCCCTTCTTGAATTCACTATTCACCCATTTCAAGGATTTCGTCAATTTTCGTTTCAATTAGTAGACGTTACCAGTGGTGAAGGAGATTAAATCCAATTAACAGTGTTTGCTTAAAATATATTAAGTAATATTCGATTATTTAACGTACGTCACTAATGTTTAAATATTTACGTGTTGATTTGATTAATTAAACAAATTATAATCTGTATTGAAATATATCGTTTATTAAATAATTGTTTATTATTAATTATAAAATATAACAATTTAAAAGAAAATTAACAATAAGATACATAAGTATTAAGTAGAAATCTCCACATCTAACTTAATTAATAAACTATTAATAGATTTTATGGATATAATTAAAAATTATTGGACAACAATTTGAAATTTTATAAACTTTTTAATTTTAATATCTATTTTATCTTCTTTATTGAATTTACAAATAACATTTTTAATTTTATGTATGTAATCTACTGGCCACTGTTGTACGTATGTAAAACCTACCTAAATATATACCTGAATCGATTTCATGATAAAGATTGTGACTTGTGAAGAGTTTAATATTTCATTTAAAAGTCATTAAATTTTTAGAATATAGGACCATTGTATATTCAGTTAAAAACGTTAATATATTATAATTTATAACATTATTTTATCAATTGCTTGGGAAAACTTCCCAATGTTATATCGTTTCGAACGTTTAATATTTGTATGCAAAAACATTATTAAAACATCATTCATGATTTATTTACTTTTTAACATTATTTTATTTATACATTTAACTGTATTTAATCATTTCGTTCGCATAATTCATAATAGTCTGCAGTCTCAAATATCCAATATAAATTAAATGTATAATTTGTATTTTATATTTTTTATTATACTAATTTATATTTTATATTTGTATCTATAACTTCAATTTTTTTTTTTTTAGTTTTAAAATATTATTGCCTATCTGTCTTTTATTTATTTAATGTTTGTTATTTTAATAGTTTTTATTTTATGTTCTTCCTGTAGTCGTCGCGTGACCATTACTTATTTTATAAATATTTTATTTTAAATTAAATTGTTTTGGTTTGTTATTGAATATTAACTATTGTATAGGTACTGGAAACACTCCTAGCTGATTATATTATTTTTCAATTTTGTTAGCATCTTTGTATACAAGATAAAAAGACAACATTGATCTTTTTTTAATTTATAAAATGAAAAATTATTTTACTCATTAGTTATTAGTTATTACTTATTACCAAACGTTTTACGTTGTTAAACTTGGTGAATTTTAACGATTTTAATAATTTGTAATATAAGAAAAATAGTCTTAATTCATTTTACGTACTTATTTAACTTTATTGTATCATACGAACATACCAACGACTCATGTATACCATGTTAAGAGTAAAAATGGTCCATTTACTTACGATATTTTCTACGTATTAAGGAAACTACAGTGAGCCCAGCAAAAAGTGAGTCGTGTTCGTTACGTAGAAAGTGGTCATTTTATTAATTTTCAGGAGTTTTACGTTTAGGATAGTTTACGACTTCACGCATAAGACAAGTATGATACTATATTGAACTGCATATTACATATTATTAGCAATATTATATACATGTTCCAAAGGTGTACATCTTATATATTATTTACTTTAAAATTAGTTGTGACATTATCGCGAATATATTATGACAAAAGCGCCAAAGATATAAAAGAATAAGTATAATTTTCGTCGATATTAATATTTTATGTACATCAAAATATTTAAAACCCTCGAAATAATCAATATTAATTCATATATTAACCATAATAATAAAATACTCATAATTTTTATAATGCAATTTTAATAAACTGATTGATCATTTAATCCAACTTGTTTGGGATATTCTATTAGATTTATTTTACCTTGCTGGTATTTTTTCCACCATAGAATTATATCCACGTGACATGTTCTTAATTTTAAGCTTGAAAGAAGAGAGTTTTTAAATAAATATACTATTTTTTACTTTGTAATTTTAGTTATACATCAACTACAATATGAACTGAGCAATTAGCCACTGAAAATTGGTTTTCTTTTTTTATAAATATTATGAATTGTAGTTATTCGGTTGTGTATATTTTGTAATTCGTATAAAATGTTTCTACCATATTTTATTCCAAATTTCTGGAGGGAATATAATATAATATATGTACCTATGTCTCTAAAATATGAAATTATGAAAATTGTTTGATTCAATTTGCTCGCATTTGAAATATCAGCGGAGGGTGTTAATAATATGGTTATTCAATAACTATTCATAATTTAATTTTGAGAACTCAATTAAATATTTTACATAATGTATTATAACATATTATGTTAAGCGATTTATTTTACGTGGGTAATAAGTATAAGACCTTTCCCCATCTGCCATTTCCCCATGTATCGTAACGTTTGTAACCATTTCTTCGTCTGATACATTTCCCATAGGATATTTCTCTATACAAACATTGAATTGGCTTTAATGTTTTAACAATAAGTTTTTTTGTATATATTTTTGTTATTACCTTATTTTGAAAGGCGTTACATTAGTTATGTATTCTCAAGCAGTACAGTTACTGCCGATCGAGCTATATAGACTTAATTTTTGCTGGCTGCGCACTTTATATTATAAACAACGGACTTAGTTGAAATGTAAAATTTCTTATACATAAATATTTAATTAAAGGCAGGAAAAGAGTTTTATATGTTTGCTAAAGTTTCAAATGTGTATAAATAGTTTAAAAAAGTTGAAATTGATTAGACTAGCGCCTGAATCCTTCCCTCAATCGCGCTTATAATATTACGCCACAGCTTACATAATTACTTGATTAACTGAAAAGTTGGGAACATTTTGTGACAGATGTAGAAGGCTAGATAATTACACAATTAAATTATTTAAATATTTCCTTAAGAAATATATAGTTACAAACTACACGCCTTGCTACTTATTGCCATTAGTTGTAGAATGGATGTCCGTGATGTTCGGCTTGCTCCTAACATTATTCGATCAATTAAAAAAATGTGCTAATATTTTTGAATAAATTGAAAAAAAATATAGCCAATTGGTTTAAATAATTGAAAATTATTATTCTTTGTAAGTTTTATTTGTTAGAATATGCCGCTTGGAAGCTGTGTGTAAGTAATCCCTACTTAAATAGTTTTTAGTTAATAATATTTTTAATTAAATATTTTCTTATTCTAAAAACTAATTAACAATATTATTTAATTAACTATATATTTGTATATTTTATTATAAATTAGGTAAATTTAAATGATGGTTAACATATTGTAGGTACAATATTTGTACTTAATTCGATTATTTATAGATACTTTCCTATAATACCTACAATATCATAAATATATTGATAATCGATATATATATATATTAATAACCTACTAATATCTAATACCAATATGATGTAAGGATAAATTGTTCTGTTTTATTACTCATATAATAAAATTTTAGATTATTCAAATGTACCACCTTATGAATGTTTACTCCACACCATTGCACAAATGTACACAAAAAGATTGAATTTTAAGAATCGATCATACTACCAAGCTTAAATCTTTATATTTTATACATTTATTATTTTATTAGCTGTAGTATAATTAAAATGAACAAATAAATTAATGATTAGGCCAAAGAAGGTTCAGGTTGCGATAAGTGGTATAATTAAAAATGCATTACGACACCAGCAAATAATTAAACTATGAAACGCACAATGGTTTATAAAGTTACTTATATTCTTAAAACGATTATATTTATTAAATAACTTAAGACCCCGCGATTAAGAATGTTTTTCAATGAGATTGTAAGCCCTTTCAATGGCTATTATGATTCATGAAAAACAGCAGTGCTCGCTTGTGGCAATAATTAAAGGAAGTATGTACATTTCAGTATGAAATCATGAAAGATTTTTTTCTTTATTTGTACATTATACAATCAATATAAATTAGCATATTAAGTATAATATGATGTAACGATATGAGATGACACAGATGAGTAATTTGACTACATGAGTAAGAATGCACCCATTCGTGACATTCGAATTGTGATTACAAAGAAAACAAATAATATAAAATAAATATTAGTAGTTTAAATAATTTATTTAAATACATTTATTTTGACGAGTTAAGTCAATCAAACTATATTTTTTTTAAATATTATTCAAACTTATATGTATTACTATATGTGTTATAAATTGTTCCATTGGTAAGGAGGAGGAAAGAAAAATCATTGAAAATATATCTACTCGAATGACTATAAAAATAACTACCTATATAATGAACTTTTTTTTATAGGTACTACTATAAGGTACTGTATAATTACATATTATTTATGCCATTTAAGGTCCATGGAATTTTTGACAGCTACTTAATTTTAAACATAATGCTTACCGACATTATATTTTGTATAATATATACAAATAATTTAAACTAAAGTAGTTACTTTTTTGATCATCATAACTAGTATTAAGATATTTTACAACTGTTGAAATTATTAGTATTATGCTGAAATGTTTATAGTGTATTGTTAAAATATTTTTTTGATAGATATTTTTATTATATTGTCATCAAAATTACTACTATATAATATACATAATAAATAAAAAGATATCTGTATTTAAACGAGGATTAAAATCAAAATCAAAAAATATATCATAGCAATATAATTATTTCGCTTATGTAATACAATTATACAAATATAATTGATGATTACACTGATTCAAAATAACAACAAAATTAACCTATCTGACATCTGTGAATTGAATATCAGAATACGGATTAAAATTTAAATACTTAGTTTCAAATATAAAATTAAATAATAATCAAAACTCCTAATCCTCATATTATCTAATGTACTTTCACATTCATTTTTGATAATAAAATTAATAATGATTTTGATTTTATTTGTGTCTTACAATCAATTATATTATTATTTATTAATAATAACAATATAATTATTTTTGTTTAAATCTTTAATAAAATTATAAAAATATAGTATATATCCTTATATTATTATGATATTTAATTATTGATTAGTTATTTTAATTTATAACCGTCTGAATTATAAATATTACCAAAATCACAAATTATTTAAAATTATTTTTTTTTCAATTGTAATAATCAATACTTAAAAATGTAATAAAAGGTTCATAATAAATTTTCCTATAGCAGTATAGAAATTAAAAAAAAAACATATTATGGTAAATTCATTTTATATAGGTATATTTCAAGTTCTTACCTAGATAAAATAAGATAATTTAATAAAAAATATCAATTTTAGTTATTTTTTGTAATTCAATAAATGTTATTCATAGACTTTAAAGTTTAAATTTTTAGATTCTGACGAAGTAATGAATGTATTGATTTTACAATGATGTGTGTTTTTTTTTCGTTTTTTTTTTTATGTCTGTGTACAGCATAACTAGTTGAAACTTTGGAGGTGGTTTCCGATGGAAAAGTGAATATCCTTTGTGCATTATAGAGGTCAAAACTCAAAAGTAAACATTTTCCAACAGTTTTCAAAAAAATCGAGGAAAACAAGAAAAAAGTGACTGAAAAACGGGAATTTTTATGCAAAACCAGTTTTTGACCAAATCGATTTTTTTATATGGCTGTAGCCTGTAACTCAAAAATTAAACACTGTAAACACTTGACATTTTCATCACATATTTATATTATTGTTGTTAATATATGGCTGAATTTTCAAAATATTTTGACTTTTTTTTGAGCTATTTATAGACCACGGAAATTTTGGATGGCCAAAAAAACTTTTAAATTTAATACAAGTTTTCTTATGAGTTGTTCTTATTGTAGTTAAAAAAAAATCAAAAATCGTTTGTCACAATTTATTTTATAAGCGTTTATAGTTCAAATTTTTACGAAATATGTCGAAATCGAGAAAATTTGCAAGTAATTTTGAAGTTAAAAAATCATGAAATTGTTTGTATTAATAACTATGGATTGAAAAACAACACTAAGTTTTCCATAAGTTTTCCTTCAGGTAGCTATATGTTTTTTTTTTTTGAAGTGTCGATAAATTTTTTATATTATTAGCCTGTAGGTATAATTCATAAAATTTTTTGTAAAAGTAGCTAAGAGTTGAAAATTTAATACAAGATTTCCCATAAGTTTAGGTTACAATAATTATAAAAGACCTTAAATTTTGGTGTATTCAAGCCATTAAAACATAAACCACCTTTTTTACCAACCACTGGAAATTATATCCTAGGCTAACAAATTAACAAATTATCTTCGTTCAGAATCGTTTTTCGTATACAATAATACTTATCATTGGATTTAAATATAATACTTCTATAATATATAACAGTGATTCACACACGGTACCTAATGTACAGCAGAGTGGTACCCATTTACCCGCTTTTTTTCATTACGTATATAATTATATATTTATAATACAATACAATTATCAAAATATTTAGAATAATTTTAGAATATTTATACCATGAATTCATTCACGCCTATCGATGCAGCAGTCAATTTAATATTCAATAACACTTATAATAGTTAAACATTTTTATTTATTTTAATTTGAAATTATTAATATTTAGTTGTTTTTCACTATCATGTTGAGCACCCACTCACTGCTACATCTTAAAAAGAAATCGAGAAGCAAACGCTTCTCCGCAGGACTGCGTTCGTTCACCACTAAATTTACAGTACACCTGTATTGATTTATAAGTTAATAAAGAAGTGTAATTACTACCTAGCTTGTAATATTATAAAACGTTTTCATTTGCACTTAACATCATGCCTTTTTTTAATAAATTGTTTGATAATAGTAATTATATTAGTAATAGTTTTGTAGGTATTCTATAGGTTTGTTTGAAAATATTTTTTTCTGAAGCTTGACCCAAACAATACATTTTGTTAAAAATTAGTATTGAATAATACTGTGTGTAATGGTTTAATCAAGATAAGGTAAATAGATATTTTTAAAGAAACATAAAATATTAGCTTTATATTTTTAACTGAAATTGATCTTATATTTTTAAAAGCGTGATATCTATAACTATACTTATACTCATATTATAAATTACCCATATGTTAATTTATTTACAATTAATACATAGGTGCTGTAATGAATTTCGAAATATATTATTCTTGACATGTCGACTTATTGAAGTGGCATGAGTTAACGTGAACACAATACTTTAGTTTGTCCATTAGTCTATTTGCACCGTATATAACTTCACAGTCCCCATGTCAGTTTTTTGGTCGCGAGTCAAAGGATTCTAAGCTAGGTTGTAGGTATAGCATTAATATCTACAACATACAAATACAATAGGTACTTACATTCTGTTAAAGTGTTTGATTGGATAGCTATAATAGATACCTATTATATTTTTCACAAATTATTCTTTGTACAATCTAATAATATATATTAAGATTAGTTAATCTTTTGAGGATCCGTTTTTATGATACGAAAAATATAGAAGAAAGAAAAATCTTTTGTAAATTAATGCATATTTACATCAACATTACGAGGATGTCAACGCAATATTTGTTTTTTCTTTCAAACCCATGCACTACATAGATAGGTAACACTTTTTCACCTAAAATTTTTATGATTTTTGAACAATCTTAGAGTAAAATTACTTATTAAAAAAACTATAGAGGATAATATTTTTGAAAGTATGACTTATTAGTTTTATATATTTTTACTGTTATTTGATTTTGTATTCGTACTAAGTTGAGTTTTTATTTTTTTCGACTATTTGAAAGTATTGTGACGTTTTTAATTTTACATAACATTTTATTACCAGAAATCAATTATGAAATTTAAACATTTTATCTAGATACTCCAAATGATAACGGACAGGAAAAAAATATACATATTATTGTAAAACCAGTAAATGCATTACTTCACTCAGAAATTAAAACCAACACAATATAATATGTATTTTGCCTTTTTAGATTATTTTTATAGAACTGTATAAATTTTCAAAATAAAATGAAACGCATTATATGAAATTACCTAGTGTAAAATTCAAACATAGATGTAACCTCTTGTAACACAATAATTTTTAATTTATATAATTAATGAATCGTTTCTAACAACAAATTATATAAAAAATAATATAAAAAAAGAATCAACATTTCTATTTCACAAAAAATCTATAATTTATTTTTTATGCATGTAGCTCATAAATTATTAACTTAATAATTACTCTGTTTTTATAAAAAAATAGTTATTAAATAGTATTATTATTATTAAAGCTAGAATTTTAAAGCATAATATGCTTATTTGTTTATACATGAAATTTACATCTAATTGTTACACATTAATTCGTTTCACTTTATTCTGTTTCCAAATAAATCAATTTATTTTTGCTTTTTATGGATTTTTTATTGCAATTATTTCAGATGTGGATTTTTATATGTTTATTATGCTATTGTAATAAAAAAAAATAATAATTAATAATAAATGTAAAAACCCAAAATGCGAATATTGGATTATTATTGTTTTCGTTATCGGCTTGTTTATTAAATATATCAAACGTATAGATTATCAATTTATATAATATAGCCTGCAGTACTTGTATTTACAGTCAGTATGTCTGTAACATTAATATCGATCTTTTCAAAATTTAAGATTTAGTGTTGTAATCTTAAATCTTTTGTGTGATGTATACAGCAATCACTTCAGTGGATATAGAGAGTTCGTTTTCTATGAATAAAAATATTCTGTCGCACAACACATCAGTGTCACTAGTCACTACTGTAAATTTAAAGAAATACACGGTATGCAGTTAATTTTTTTTTTAATTTAAATTAATTTTCCAAATTTTTTTATTCATTTTTATAACTAGTTCTTGTTAATTTTTGGTCATGTCTTTTTTCATGTATTTTTTTTTTAAATAAATATGCTTCTTTTTTGTTTTTTTAAAACAATCGTGTGCATTTTCAGTTGCTTATTATGCATTAAAATCCGAGTCCTAACTATTATTATTATTAGGTATTAAATTAAGAAAAAAAAATTTCAAAACCCAAATTTTTTCAGTATTTTAAAATGCGTTAATTTACTATATTAAATCCATATATTTATAGATATTTAATTTTACAATTAAATAACCTCGTAAATCAAATATATAATTATTTTAATTATTGTGATAGATTTGATAATCATTATTGTAACGATAAATCTACTTCAAAATATGTAATCTTATAACCCATTTCAAATATTATAACGAACATGAGATTTAATTGGCCTAAAACTTAAGATTATATTGAGTACCTATTTCTTGTTATCTTGATGGCTTTGTTACAGTAAATAAAATTAATGAAAAATACTTATAGGTATAGGATATGAATAATAATAATATGTCACAATGTCACATAATTAACGGTGAAAAAAAAGTGAATAAATTCAGATTTAACCAAGGTGACTTTTATAAGATAAATTAATTCCAACCATCTCAGGTGTATATGTATAGAGGTGTAGCATGTAATGTTTAAAAATAATAATAGTAGGTACGTCATGTTTCTAAAGAACAACAATTTAAACAAGTATTATACTACTTTAATAACAAAAGTATTTTTTCAAGTAGATTAAGTGCAGCATTTAAAATATAATAACTTCAACAATATTTTATGCAAACATTTATGAATGAAATAAATAATAATAGTGATCTCTTGCGTTCATAAATACCAACGTTGGCCACTTTATGGTAGATTCTGCTAGTACCTATCGTAATTCGTACTTTATATTTAATATGGTACAATCTGGGTTTTACGTATATATTAAAATGTGTGTGGGTAAATCCAAATATTCAACATTCCATGCATAAAACAATGGACTAATATTTATACTACGTATAAATAATTATAATTTTGTAGCTTTAATTAAATACCATAGTAATACATAGATATAAAAGAACAGCGGTAGTAGAATATGAATATTGAATACAGTATGTTAAAATTTAAAATTAATTATTATCTACTACCTACTTAATATTTTTATTTTATTTTTTTTTTTGTTTACTGTTTTATAATGAGACATTATTTGCAGAGACTTCAATTATGTATTCAGTAAATAAACTGAAAGGGTACATGCCAGCAGTAGTCAAAGAATTAATTACTACTTACAATACTGCCCGTGTATATACTCGATAGTATTCGTGAATTCGTGATTGTTTTGAAAACAATTTTATTTGATTAAGAGTTTTAACTACACCAACAACTGCATTAAAAAAAAAATTATTAGACTAAAACGGTGATTTCTTGACCTATTTGGCTTCACAATCCAGATTCACGAAGATACGCTAAAATATTAAATGGATTAGTAAGATGAAAGTTTTCGATTTAACTAGAATTAAATTCTAGTAATTGGATACCGTTAAAACTCTTATGTGTTAGATTTCTCATTCGTTGAATACGCATACATTTTTATAGATTTTAAATGTAAAATTAGATAATTTTAAGTATTATCTCAATTTTTTTTCCGTTGGAATGCTCATGATTGAACTGCAGTAGATCTAAGTTTAACGTACACACATAGAAATGGGGTAGTTAAATTAATTCCTAACTCTGATGTCACATACTAAATACTCGGTTTAATCGTTTTTTTTTTTGTTAAGTGAAACCTCAATAGAGCGTTAATTTAAACAACCAGTGTTGAGCATTAAACATTCTAAAGCAACATGTTTGATTATTGTTAACTTTACTTATTTATGACAGTTAAATTCAAAAGTATAGATTATATTGATTCAACTTGTTTATTTGTAAGAATAAACATTAAATAGGGTTTGATTCAACCTTCAATAGTGTGTTCTTTTTAACTATTTTTAGTAGTAGAAACATGTAATATATGTTATCATAACAACACATAAATAATGTTAATTTAAAACCAAATTTGGTGTTGTTTTAACTCCAATAAGAGTTTATTTTGAAATTATAGCGTGAACAATAGATAGTGTTAAAACAACCGTCCAGTTCCAGTAAGTGAAAATCGACGTGCGAATGTGTTTGGCAATGAGAACATTTGGAGTTAATACAACTCCAAATTTCTATGTGTGTAGATTTAAACATGATTCAGCATAATCTTAGTTTTATTATTTTGTATGTTTAAAATGATTAGATCAGTCCTAAGAGCAGAATTGATGTTTAATTACTCGAATTTAATTTGAGTTTAATCAAAAACTTTCATCTTAAATCAAATCCAATTAATATTTTCGATTTATTCTTGGAATATAGTTTTTCGTCACGGTGGCACCAACAGTCAAGCCCACCTTAACGATAATACGATTTTTTTAGTACTTCACCTCTTTTTCTAGTTTGCATTTAAATTACATTATTTTTTAAACAACTTTGAGCTATAGAATTTTTTTCTATTTTAAGAATTAAATAATTGAAAGTGAGTTAAAGTTTGGGTTTATGTAGTATGTAATTATACATATATTATATATGTATATTTTTTTTAATATACCTACTATACTTACAATTTTTATAATGTTTTGTGTCACATTAAATGATTTTTTTAAACTTCGATAATGTTGTTATAATATTTCAGCTCATATTTTATACTATTTTCATCAAGTTATTAATTTATTAAATTTACCGTGCACGGTACAATTTTTGTTAATTAATTAATCAAATTTACAGCTTTACTATTTTTTTTTTTAAACATTTCTTTAATATTATTCAAAATTTAAATTATGTACGAGTTAATATTTAGTTATAATTAAGTTTATTACGTGTTGTTTTTATGTATCTATATTACATATAATAACTCGCTTAATATAATTATTAAATCGATATGTACATATAATTATACATCGATCTTTACGCAAGATTTGGTATAGAGCTGTTGAACAGTGTGTAGATATCATTAAATATTATTTGTTAGTGATTTTTCCTTTTTAATTTTCATATCACACTTGACTATAAATACATAATATAATTATTCATTCCTCTATCTGAATAACAATGAAATGTAAATAAATATTTTTTGATGTTATTATTAATGGTAACACGCTTGATAATAATGTTGAGACATTCAATGGAACAATTGTGAAACTAATATATTACTTTATTTTAGAGTCATTGCTGTAAAATTCAAATTATTTACTTATTTTAATATTGTAAATTACGAACTGTTAGTATGTAAGTTGAAGTGTGTAGGTTTTTCTGAAAAAGGTTACATCGAGTATACTATATTTGTTTTACAGTATTTTTCAGATATTCACGTTTGTTTGCAACGCGTATACAAATATATTTATGGGGTTTTTAATTACATTTTATTTTTTTAATTAATTCATTGAGGTCTTCATGACTTACCAACGATTTCAAAACTAAATATTTGCTATTGTTATATTGATGACGTTTATTGAACTACTGGGTAGTCACAGAAGTTTCAATCGAATGCAAACACTATTTAAATACATTATTACGATAAAACTATAATGTAAAAAAATTTAATTTTTATAATATTACTCAAAATGTTTACAGTATCCGAGCTTTTGATTGACATAATAAAATATACTTTAAACTTAATTTTAGATACATTAACATTTTTTATTTTACTATAATTTGAATAAACATTGGGCCTTTAAGATTATTTTAAAAATACACAAATACATTATCCATAAGTTATGTGTTTCAAATTTTGTATTATTAATTATTATTATTATTATTTATTTTTAGATTCTGAACGAAATGATGTGTTATTTTTAGTTTTTGTATCTGTGTACAGCATAACTTGTCGAAATAATTCTTCAATTTCAAACTTCGGGGGTGGTTTCCGATGGCAAAGTAAATATTCTTCTCGAATTAATGAATTATAGAGGTCGAAAGTAAGAATTTTCTAACAATTTTCAAAAATTATTTATCCTCAAATGAATTTCCAATATTTGTTATTATTTTAAAAGTATATAAGTCGTTGATACTTGAAAATTTGACCAGTTCGTTAGATTGGCGTTTTCTCTACATAATTTAATTTTCAAAATATTTCGCTTATTTTAAGGCTATTATATTGCCTTATAGGCATTTTAAATATTCGTTTTTGCGTATTTTTTTTTTTTTATAAAATCGTTAAAATTTGCATTTGACTCGTTATTATAATTTGTAACAAAATACTTAAAATAGTTAACATCACAATTTTAAATTATAGACATGCCCTATAAGGTACTCAATAACAATAATAATTTACTATGACAACTAAAAAATAAACAAATAATAAATGCGGCGTGACTATCAGAGAAGTGAGAGTCAATCGCTGACTTAAAATATTTTTCTACGAGTATATAATTCATACTAAGCCATATTACCCGACTACACCTAGGTTTAAAATTAATCAATTTTTCTATCGCTTTTTGATTTTTTTCAACTTAACTATATGATAAAATTCCTTTATGAACACAATAACAATGATTACTGATTAGTATTATACTTTGTCCCTTCATATTTTTGATATAAACACAAAAAACCTAAGACCGATTCAATGGATTCATTGTCACAACTGATTACTGAATAAGTCATATAGATTTTACGACTACTCCTTCGTATATCAACTCAAGATAAACTTCTCATATGCAATAGTGTATGACTTTGAATAGATTACGAGAAAGTTTAAAATCATCAGCTTAGCTTATGTGTATCAGCATCAATTTCCTATTTATTTGGCTTACATCATTACTATTCATAAAAACTAAACATGAAGATTGTAATCTTTTTATTAGACGTTAATAACCCAATTCGCATAAGTGATCAAGCATACATAATTCTGTTTTGATAAGTCTCCAAATAGTTGATCCGATTAACTTTGATCACTGTTACGTGAAAACCAAGGGTATACCCATTGTTCAATATAACAATCTATGAACTTTATATGGAACAGAATTGACGTCAATTATGACTAAGAATTAATGTATATTGTAAAAGGATTTTATTTAATACAAAATAATAGTTATATAATATTATAACTAATAATAATTGATAATTTATGTAATACAGTGCCAAAAGCAACATTTTTAAAGAAAATATATTAAATATATTTTTTGATATTTTTATCATTATCATTTTTTAAGAATTTTTCTTTTTTGAACGATAATATACATTTTGAATTTCACATTCTAAAGCAGAATATTTTTCAAAGTATTTCGATACATTAAAATCGAAATTTGGACGAGTAGTTATCTAAGTATTAATTGTTTAGGTGAGAGCGGAGTGGAGAGGTACGAGAAGATACCTTGCAAAATGTTAGTCTACTACTCCGTTTACTTAAACTTTAAAATTTAAATACAACTATAAAAATTACAATTTTTATTAAATGCATAATATTATTGGCCTTTTGTAAGTTCTCACTATTCGTATGATAATAGGAAACACACCGACTATATCATCAATTTCAATTGCACTGTCAAAGAATTTTTGAAACTCTGCTTCATTTTTTATAATTGTTTAGTTGTTATTTCTATTAAAGTTGTGATTATAATTGACCAACTGTATATAATTTTAAAAACCATCTATTACTATGATAATAATTTTGAATTGATAACTCGATTTCATGATAAACAAATGTAAGATTTAATTTTATTACGACTCTTACGTTTGAATAAAATTTTAATAATGAAATGGTATTTTCATACGATTAAAATTTCATTATCCAAATTGTTTACTAATTATAGAATATAATATTACACAAAGCGTAATATAACTGGATTGATCAATAATTAAATTATGCAAACTATAAAGATAACTCCGATTTGATACAAATTAGAGTTAAATTACTGTTCTATTGCTAAGTTAATAAGAAAACAATTGATTTTTATTATGTACTGTATACAGTATACACTTATATATTATTATTATGTATATTTTAAAAGAACGACATTCACTACCAGACTAAGAATAATAATAAACAATTTGATATAGAAACCTAATGTTGGACATAAGATTGATTTTACTCAACTATGTACAAGATTTATAGACAGTGAAACATTACAGTGGTATATTTGAAACTAATGAAGTCATTTATCAAAATTTAATTAGTTACAAACCATTTGTTTTTAAAATACAAAAATGAATGTACCTATATATCGGGTAAATTTTTTTTTTTTGATTGAACACTCATTACTTCAAAAAGTATAGGCTGTTTTTTACATTTATAGATACGCATGTTTTTCCATATTTGCAGTATACGATTTATATTTTTTTTCACCCTTATATTTAATAGTAAAAAAAAAACTTTCAACTATTGATTTTAAAATGGCAACCTATATTAATAATTGTATAAATTAACAAAGCTATGTTTTATTTATAGAGACCATTAGTTATAATAGTAGGTAATGAATTTGATATCGTTGAATCCACGATTAATAATCATTGTACTTTGTACTTTTTATAATTTAAGGTCTGTACAGCGCACGTAAACTGTGTTACTTACTGGTATAAAGTGCAGCTGAAAACAATTAATTACCACCAATAAAAATCCTAATTTCGACGGTGTTAATTGGTATGTATGTATAACACCTAAAAACCCTCTAAAACCATCGAACTTTGAGCAACTATAACTCGCCGACGGATCAACGAAAGTTAAAAATATAAACGCGAAAATGGTAAACGGACAGTTTGTACTATGAGATAAAATTAAATTCTCAAAACTTTAGATTGCGAATCATGATCACGATCAGTATGAGACATGTATTTAGTGTCACAGTATTAAAAGTATTACATAACTTATTCACTCTATAATAATATAAAATGAACAAAAATCATACAACTAAATTAAATCCAAAAGTTTTTAAAAATGGTTATGAATATTTCCATTAAGAATATATACCATTAATATACCATTTTAAGAAAAAACAAGTCCAATATTCGTTGGAAGTGTTCAAAAGTGGCGTGTACGGGGAAAATTACTACAAACCTTTATAAACCGGTGAGTTATAAGTTATAAATCATATTATTATCATATCTTTTTAAAATACTTTTGTATTGTATAATATTATATAGTATGAATTATTTACAAAATTGACTGATCATAACCACGATTCGAGTGATAAAATATTGAAGCTGTAAAACCTTGCACTAACTAGGTAATATAAAAAGCCGATCAGTTAATAGTAGAGAATCAACAAATCAAATTCTTATTATATAGTACAAATTGTCCGCCATATACATTTATTTACTTTCTGAAATAGTACAAACTGTCTGCGGTTTTCATTTTTTGTGGGTGACCGTACAAAGTGTCCTACAACCGTGAAAATTCATGAAAAAATTAACAGCTTTACCAATTCGTGCAATTATTAATATAGGTTTCCATTTGAAAATCAAAAGTTAATAGTTTTCTTACTATTAAATATGAGGGTGAAAAAAATTAAATTTTATACAGTGTAGAAAACATGTATCCAACAATTTGAAAAAACTATACTTTTTGAAATAAATTACACTGTATTTATAATTACATTTGGCTTATAACTTTTTTTTTTATATCGACCGTATTATTGTTATTCATTATTATAACTATAATTTCGATTTTTACTCATAGTGTTTATTTTCAATGAATAATAGTTTATATAGAAAAGACAAGTATACATTTGAAAAATATATAAATACAGTTTGAATGTTCTGAAGCAATTTTCGATAATACTTGCCAAATGTATAAAAACGTAGTCTATTTGTTTTTTCATGAAAAAAGTAAACTTAAAATCACTGTTTTCTTAGTTATACCTACACCAATATTCATGAGGTTATTTCAGGAAGAAATTTATATGTATTCCACCTTGTTTAAATAAGCCAGCTATTAAAATAACTATCGCTCTTGCATATATAATTATCATAAAACAAAACAGTCAAACTCTGCCTGTATTATATCCATAGTTTTATTTTATTTAAAAACAGATATTTGTACTTCCTATTCCAATGGATATGAATACTTAAAGCAATTCAATAACAGTACTATATAATTATTTTTTCACTCAGTTACCGCTTATACTACGCTAATGTTTTAGTTAATCTGAAATAAAGTATCAAATTGTCTACAATTAATCATTTAAATTTTTAACTTTCATAGAATAAATAAAACTATACACATTATCATATAAATGATGCATAATATCGACAAAAGAAAAAAATTTGTAAAAGATCCACTAAACTCGATTAGGTTAATTGTTAGATCAATCACTAATTTACTATGAAAAACAATAAATTTATAAAAACATAAATAGGTATTTATTAAGTTATAAATATGAATCTAAATTATCTGATTAGATCTAATCACTGTTATTGTATGATTAATACTTAAATATTTAAATATTATTTTACTAAACACATTTGTTAAATAAATTGTTATACGTTTTATAATCATTTTTAATTATTGTGCTTATAAAAAAATCATAGTATATTATATATATACATTATACAAACACAAACCATAATACAAGCTTAATATTTAAGATGAAAAATGAATAATAATTCGTAAGATTTGTTTGATTAATAATAAGTAAAATATACAATATTTAATAAATATAAATCATTAAAAGTTTTAAGAAACTCCTGACTCCATTTTAGATAAGGAATGGATATTTTTTTAATTGTCTGAATAAATGTATAGCTTAATAATATTGAAATAAAATTCATAGCAATAGTACACAATCATCTTGTAGTGATTTTGAAATACACGAAAGATAAAATATAATATGCGACATTGCAGCGTAATAAATATTTTAATCTAATTTTATTTTGAGTGTACAAGAAGACACCAAAATATACTTATTTATATATATAACCTCATTTGATAGAAAAATATAAAGTAATGTTTGATATATCAAATAACTTTGAACAATTAGAAACCTTATTTTTCAAATACATTTTTTATAAAAACTTAAAAAAAATCGTAAAATATTTTTGATGGCATTTACAGAGTTTTACTTTGATTAGGTTACGCTTGAAATTTTTTTTTTAATACAATTTAATGTGCCTAAATATTATAAGTCACATATTATCACAATCACCATTATTTTCTTATATTACTAAACTATAGTGAAATGATTTTATCACCAAGTACATAGTTCTCTTGACTTATCCTTTTGTACAAATTTATTTTCATGCTTTACATTAAATCAAATGTATATTTTACTGATTAATAAAATACATAGGTATATCAAATAAAAACCAATTAAATAATATAACAAAAACATTTATTTATATAAACCAATACGATTTTTGGTATCTATCTATAAGCACCTGCTTTTTTTATTTTAACCCTGCATTTGTTACGATGTAGTCTATCGACATCGTATTTACTCCTAAGGTAGGGTATTGCTAATATTATGCTGAGTGTGAGAAATGGCAAGCGGGGCTGATTGCCAACCAAAGGGTTTTTTAGCACGCGTCGGACTATATAATAGTGACCGATATAGGAGTGGAGGTAGAATGTGACATAGACAATACCGAAGAGACTTCGCAACGTTCTGCACGGTCTCCAGTGAACCATACGCCATACACAGTCACGGCACGTCAACCATACACCCGGATTGGTAACCTTTATACGTTATCTAGAATAGAAACTTTATAAATATATATAAACACTACATACATTGATTGTTATTTTCTATATGATGAAAATATATTATTTAAGCTCCAAGTCTGAAATAATTTAATTTTTAACCTATAATTAAACCTATTACATAACTCAGTTTTTAAACACATAATATAATATTATTTATTATAATATTTTCAGGTATAGAGTATCTATGATGCATAAGTTTGAACTTATCAGGTAGATCGTGTGATTTTTGAAACCACTGGCAAAATAATATATGTTCAGTAATTTCCGTGAACTTTGAACTATTTCGATGGATTAAATTTTTATTTATCTTTGACATAAAATCACCATATTATAACTTATAACTAATAATAAGGTATTATAGCTGTAGGTAATTCAGAATATTCAGAAATAATTTGTATAAATGACTAGACATTTAAACTAAATCATGAAACTATTGAAATTATAGAAAAATACTTAGTATGTATTTAATTACTTTAATTAAAATTGCGTTTGGATAACAAATATTTTATTAAAATAGTATTATTAGCACTGAAATTATTTGAACAGTTGTTTTAAACAATACTGTAAGAGGAGTATAGAGTATAGTGGTTTTATTTTTTCTGTAAATTATAGTTTTCAAACGAATAAAGACGGAAGGACTAAATTGTCATTTGCAATAATTAAGGTTGATTAAACTCTAGAGGTACAATCATACCTAAACGGTTCTTTGCAACGTGATACGATATTATAATTGTGCATTTATCCTTTAGGAAAAATTTTAATCCCTAATTCCCCAAACTAAGGAACAGTGGATTTAACTGTTGAAACAAAAGGGTTAGTAAAAATAGTTTACTTTTGCACAATTTGTATGAGTTATAGCTACATTATTTTGTATTTGAATACTTAAATATCCACATTAAACTATAAATTATTTATAATTTATTTAATGTACGTATTGATATATTATAAATAGAATTAGTTAAATAATATTCTTAGAAATTAAATTATAACGATAATGTTGAATATGGTTTAATACTTTAATGTTGATTTATTTTTAATTATTATGTAAAAATAATTAATTTACAATGGTTTAATTTAGAAATCTATAGGTAATACGTATTTATTATATTGAAATAATAGTTTATAAAAACTGTTAAGCTTTTCTAAAATAACATATTACATATTATGTATTATTACGAACTATAAAAATAACGTAACAAACAATGTTAACTTTTCAAATTTATTTCAAAATAAATATTACTATTACTTTCTGTATTTTCAGTCATGTAGAGTCGAATAGGAAGTATACGACGTGAGCTCAAAAATCTAATTTTTTGATAAAAATCATATAAATAACATAATATTACTGCTGTAGAGGAAACATTAGGTTTGATGAAAATTAAATCGAATGAGATATTTGTATGTTTTATACTGAATTACTTATCCATTTTTACCTGGCATCTATCATTTTCGATTTAACCAGTTTGTTTTCATCTAAATATTTTTCTTATTTTAATCGGTATTTGATAAATAATAATAATAATGGTGTGTACGTTTGAGTTTATATATCTGGTTTGCAATAAATCATTTTAATACGGAAAGATTGATGGAAATATAATAACAAAAATAGTATTAACACGTGGAATACTATGGAATAAAAATAGCTATTTTAAAACAATATTTTCTTTATAATATGTATTTATTAATGTCTTACAATCATAAAAAATAATTTCATAACATAAAGCCTTATTAATATTAGTATATACAATTTTAATTCTACAAATGATTATAAGGAAAATAAAAAATCAAAACAAACCCTAACCTAATGACATTTTTTATTCCCAACTACCTGAATTTTATATGTATAAAAATAAAAATGTAGGTAAATAACCATAATCACTCTTCCGCACTACTAGACTACTAGAATCAAGTCATCCAGAAGGTCACAGCAATGAATGTGTTTAAATTAAATTAAATGATAAATCATTGGATATGAAAAATGATTCAGAGTATAGACGTTCTGTCAGTTTATATTACCAAGTATATTTTATAATTTCTATGTGTTTATATTGATATTATATTAATTCATTTTAATATTTGTAATAACGGTTTAAACAGAGCTCTATTACTAGGTAGGCACTATGCTTAGGGTTTATGGAATGTTCAATAGTAATTTAATGTAATTAAAAATTGATTGAAAAAAATATTTCATTCATATAAAAATGTATAAATATATGTATCATGTTTATTTATATAAATATATATATTATATATTATATAGAATAAAAATAATAAGTATTGAATAGTAATAATATATTTTGACGTTCTGCAGTACTCAAAAGTATACTGATAAATTCACGTTAACGATTATAGCATATAGAAGTTTTTCTTTTGTATACAGTATAATGGAAACTAATAATCAATACATTCATCACTTTACTAAGAATCTAAAATAGAAAAAATATTTAACAATTTTTATTTTGTAAGGGTAGAGTGAAAACTGAAAGTTCAACACGATTTCGGTTGCTTTACATTTTTTGCAAAATTTATATAATTCAGACAAAAAAGATCACGATCTTTTACAAGCATTATACAAATTTATATAATATTATTGGCTCTCTCAATCCATTATTAAAAATGCAAAAATGATGATAAATTAGTTTAAAAATTCATGACTTAATAAAAAAGTAATTCAGTTCCTATTTAGTTTATATTTAATTCACAAATCAAAAACTAAAAATTGCATTAATTATAAATGATGTTCTTATTACCATACATTAGGTTTATTTAAAGACTATCAGAAGAAACAAAAAATATTTAATGTCACCAAACAAAATATTACCAGAGTTTACAACATTATTTAAGTTTAATACGCATGAATAAAAATATAAAATATAATATGTAGGTAATTATTATTTTTTTATTGTAATATTAAATTTATCATTTAGTTAAGAAAATAAAAACATTATGTTTGTGTAGACTGTAGACCATATTTTTATTTTTCATAGACAAGCTTATTAATTATTTTGATCTTTGTATTAGATTTATCAGTGTCAAATCTATATGACTTTTCTTTAACTATTTACCAATAGCGTTTTATGTGTTTTTTTCTGACTATATGGCTTAAGATTTTAAACCATTGTACCCTCAGTACTTTAAACAATTTGTCAATCTTCATTGTGTGATGCAATCAATTATACAAAAAAAAAAAAAAAATAAATAAATAAATAAAAACTATCACGCTGTTAGGGAAGTATAAATTGTGTTACGTGAGCAATAATGAAGTAACGTCACATGAAGAAAAGTAAATAATATCGATTATCGGTCCATAGACTTTTTCATTACCTAAAATTAATTCTATCTTTGTCATTAGTAATTTAGTAATTGGAAGTTTCTTTCTTATAAACTTCGTATGATAATCAATTTTTTTATTGTACCAAAATCTTTTTTTTTTTTTTTTTGGTTAAAGTAACATAATATGTGAACAGTTTTTATTTTTAAAATAAAATTTTTAATTTCTGTGTAACGCTAGTTTTATCTAATAAAATTGGATTATTTTATCTTATATCTATCTTATTTAGCCAAATAAACTTATTTTAGAATAAGAAAAACTTTTATTCAACTTTCATTTGGTAAAAATAATCTTCAACAATGTTTATAGATATCATGAAAAAATTATTAACTTATTTGTGAGTTTAAGTTCTTAAATAATATATCAACGAATAAGAGAAAAAACAAAAAGTGAATGATTGCGCCCAAACTCTTAATTCTATATTCTAATATTGACATTTAATTTTTTTAAATTTTATTACACATTGTTTAAGTTGAAAAATATTAATACTTGGATCTCTACATTTTTTAATTAAATCAACACTATAATAAATATATTAATTAATTTTTATTCATTTATCTTCAAAATCAAAAAAAAATATTTGATTACAATTGAGCTTTGTTTTTGAAAACCATATTCATCAAAGAATTTACATTATGAGACTTAATGCATTTGTTTAATGAACAGTTTTTATCCACTTGCAAATCTTGTATGTCTTAGTATGAATTAATTATAACAAAAGTTTTTTATGTACCTAATATTTTGAAGTTTAAATTTTATTTTTCTGGAAATAAAAAATCAAAAATGTTTTATTGTGTTCAAGTTATAATATACTTAGTTTCAACACAGCAAACAATATACAATTGAAGTAGGTATGTGTTAAAATGTTGTTGTTATTATTATTTAAATTTAAATAGCTACTATATTTTTTTTTTTAAATATTAATGATCATTATATTTTAATAATACATACCAATGTAGGTATTTTAAACTTCTTATAAATTCACTATCTCAATTTAATCACTACCATCGACGAAATATTACTAAACACCAACTGTACCAACTTTTGGACCACACTCTTCCATATTAAAAAACATACTGAATTAAGTTACATTAACACACCAAACCAATTAACTAAAACATCCAATTTTTTTTTTTTTTTTAAAAAAAAAAAAAAAAACTATTGCAAATTTAAAATAGGAAATCATAAAATAGATGAACGAGTTTCTTACTTATAGTACCACGTTAGTATAGATTATAAATTATCTTTAAATGAACAATTAAAAAAAAAAAAAAACTGTAGGTCCTATATTTTGATCAGCAAGGAGATAATTTATTATGGACTTTTTATTTATAATGATACGAAATTCACAGTTCATACCTCTTAATGGTCCTAAAGGGACCATATTAATTTTTATAATTACATTAAAATAGTATTATAAAATTGTTAAAAATTATTAACCTTTTAATACTTAAATTTTGACAATGACTCTACTAACAAAAGGTGAATTGTATTATATTACTTTAATAAACTAATAATGCAATAATTATTCGAAATAAAACAAAATTAATATTATAAGTGTTTGATATTAAATTGTTTTAAATAATTCTGTTTTCTATAAATGCATTTATTTTAAATAATTAACTGTTATCAAAATGTAATACTGTGTTAATACTTTAATAGTACGTGAATAATGAATAATAATATTTACAATAATAAATTAAATCAGATAAATGCTTAGTATTCTAGGCAGTAGGCATATTATTATTATTATTTTTTATTGAACTTATTATTATTATTTATAGGACTTTATAAAAATATTAAGTTTATTAAATTTATAAAATAAACTAAATATAATAATACAAGAAACCGCTTGTACACAAAATGTTAAGAATATTAAATTCCAAAATGTGTTTTAGTAATTTATTACTTAACTAATACTTAAAATATAGTTGTATAGTTATTCTGTAAGAGCATATTTCAAATTCTGTCGAAAAATGTTTGTTCTTCATAGTGTAAGGAGTATATTTAATGATGAACAATGTTATTTTTATTCAAACGTTTTTGATTTTTTTTTTTTCAAATCAGAAGTGTAAGATTTAGTTTAAACTTATAGGACGAGTATTTTATCTTATTCATACTGTAAATGAGAGTATATACTTATTATATTTAAGATTTTGATTAACTATTATAATGCACGACGACATAAAATTATATTGTTCAATATTGATTTATTTTTATAAACTCCGTAATATTTTAATAAATTGATAGGTATCAAATAAGAACAGTTTTTAAATGAGATGATTTAATATTTATTAAAATAATTATTTTTATTTATGCAGCACTTGTAATGTATTATGTATTTTTTTTGGTTTATTTTATCAAAATATTTCTTTAGAATGACTTCTTGTAGTGTAAAATAAAAATAATTGCTAATGTTATATTATGATGTTATTATTGGTATATAACGGAATTTCGTGTCAATATTATGTTTTAAATATTATATATGATCATATATTTATTTATTTTATATTGGTCTGGAATCTAAAAATTATACTTTTTACTATAATTATTAGATACAATTAAACCATTTAGTAGGTCATTGATGCCAGATTTACTTACGTGGAAATATATATTACTTTCGTAATATTTGATTTAGTTACTGAAGTTATGTGGTCGTAAAAGCATAATTTAGTTGTAATTTATATAAACATTACAATTAATAAACAAATCTGAAAAAAAAATACATTGCTTTCTTATTTTCTCCGAATCTAAAATAAATAAAATATTTTTTTTAAACTTGCTGGACTCTATTTACTTAATATTAATATTTTAGGGATTAAAAGATTTAAGTTCATTATTTAAACATAAATTGTAATAAAATTTTTTTATTTTGTAAATGTGAAAAATTTTTTACACTCTAGACGTCGGTCTAGTAATACTTTAATGATGTACGATTGTACTGTTTACCACCATTGTTTATCGATTATACGTTTCCGAGTTATTTTGTAAATATATTTGCACATTAAGTTACTATTAAAATTAAATTATTTTTATTTTTTCAGTGAAAAAATAAAAAGCAAAACGTAATCGACAGGAAGTAGAAACATTAAGGAGAAACTATAAATAGTACTTATAATAAATGATAAAAGCTCTCTGTTAAATGTTGTTAAAAAATATAAAAATATACAAAGTACATAACAATGTTTGATTAAGTTTTATTTATAAGGTTAAACTTAATGTGGTTTTAAAAATTTTAGAAACAGCAAGTGAAGTATAATAAAATAATATTTTAAGTTTTGGTAATACAGTTTTTGATATTTACATTATATATTTTTATTTATAAATATTATAAATTATACATTATTATTGAATAATAAATAAAGATTATATGTATCTATATATATTCAATTTTATTTGTCAATGTGAATAATTTAATCAAGTAAATTTTTTTTATCTCATATTGGTTTTCAATGATTTTTGATATGTTGTTTTATTATGTTATTTATATAGATTATCTAATCAAAATTGAAAAATTCGTGTTATTAAGTATAAAATACATAATATATATAATATATATTTATTTGCTAACTATAAAAACAGTATGAGAAGTTAACAAAATAATATTTTTAATAATTAATTTTCAAATGATAATTTTATTATAACCTGCATTGTGGCAAAATATGTATTTAATTGCATGTACAACTTATAAATAACATCATATTATCAACATTTTCATACATGGTAATAGTATTAATATATACATATAATATTGTGTAATAAGTACTTAAGAAGCCGTAAGTCTTTATATTATTAAAGGGGACTTCAAAATATATATGTGCCGGTTAATAGTTTCCATATAGTGTGTGGGCTTATCAAGTGTATATATTTATTGTCAACAGTAAATTCGTAATATTTTGTAATTTTTCAACGCTCTAACTGGATTCTTAGACGACCTGTTTCAGGGTACATCATAGCTTCTATATAATATGTACCTATATTGTACATACGTATGTTGTAAAAAAACAATTGATCATTTTTTAACGTCATCAGGACTGTTCCAGAAATACATTAATCATTCTGTTCAGTTTCTGAGATTTCGTGTAAACTCTTTTTCGCATTTGAAAATTCGATTTATTTATTTATTTTTTTTTATATGTGGTTCAATAATAATAAAAATGTCTATCGGTGTACATCTAAACTAACATACCGAAATCCATTTGACGCGATATTTATTTCATAGTGCCTTGACTGTTTCGGATTTCCGGCTTTTCCATGGACATCCGGTTTTTGAAATTACAATATAGTAGTCAGATCACATTGAGTACTTCAGATGAGTACTTACTATGGTGAATTTTAATAGAGATTAAGACTATTGTTCAATTGGTACATAATACCATATACCTAGCTTATAATATTAAGTATTATGCAGTATATGTATTATAATTTATTATAGAATTAACTATTCTATATAATATAAATATATTAACTTAGAGTAAATTATGGTGACATGAATAGTAATATTTTTATTTTTTTATCATTTCGTTAGCTCTAATAAACTCAATATAAATCAATTAATTCATAATAAATGAATATAACGATTGTTTAAGTGGTTTTGGTAATATAAGCTCATGATAAACTAAAATATTACAAATTAATGAATATCATAAAAAATTAAAATTATGTATTACATTTGAAAATGAGTCTAGGAAAATTCACCGTGACCATCTGCCGCAAAGAGAATATTTCCACGAAATATCAATAATATTAATGTACTTATCTATATTTTAGCTTTAAAAAACTGACTTATTACTTATTGTATTGTTTCAAATTCTCGTAGTTGAAGACTGCTTTGAAGACATTAAAGCCAAAGTTAGTTGCCTATATGAAGCAAAATGTTGACAGGTATATAATATCTTCTATGTCATAACATGTGCATTGTGCATATACGACTGTATATTCATAGTGTGGTTGTAACTTATTTAAGGCTAGAGAATTTAATTTTGGATTTTTTATGATTGTCTAAAGTCTAAAGTCGCATCTCTATAGCACGTGACTCAACGAGTCTGAGTCATTGGTATTATACAGGCCGACTCAGTATACTACACAATGTTTCGACTCGTCTAAGCGCGTTCATACTCAGCCAAACGACGTCTATACGAAAATTGTCGGTAAGTTGTACCGCTCCAAAAGAAACGAGTTGCGTAATTTAATCGGCCTTTACCACTGGCATATCATTTGGCAAGCTTGTTCTAATTCAATTTTTATTAAAGACATACATTTAATCGTTGTTTTTAAGTATTGATAATTAAATTAAAAAAAAATAACTAAATTAAATTGTACATATATTTCACGGAAAAAGTGGAATGGATAAAGGATGAGGCTCAAAAGTTTTTGGACTTGTAAGAATCCTTTCACATCTGGAATGCATAAAATCTCAATCATAAAAATCTAAATGTAACTCACGATGTACGAAAAGAAATTGAAAACCAACTAAGGTATTTTTATATTTTTATTTAAATAAAATATGTTTTTATACCCAATATAACCCAATTTATACCAATGCATGATATAAAATATTTACTTTCAACTTTAAACTAGTCACTAAAGCAGCGTTTCCCAAAGTATGTTCCGCTATTCCTCGGAACTTTAGGGTTCCATGAAACAATGTCAAAGGTTCCGCCTGATGTATGTGATTATTGTGAAAATTATTTTATGTTATATTTGGAAATATATTATTAAAATTTTGATCGAAAATTGTTTTATTAAACTAATTTTAAAAAAGAATATGCATTAACAGTATCGTTAAAACATTTTTTAGAGTACCTATTGGTTATCTTTTTTTTTTTTTCAAAAAAATTGTATTTGAGTTGGAATTAAAGACATCGGAGTTCCCCGAAACACAAACTATTTTTTAGGGGTGCCATGATCGTAAAAGTTTGAGAACCGCTGCATTAAAGTGTCGTATTATACTTTGCTATGTCGACAAATAGTCGAAAAATAAATTAAAACAGTTTTAATAGGTAGAATAATAATTTATATGTTTACCACAAAATATTTTAGTTGTTTTAATATGATTTTAAAAACTAATACTTATATAATATCAAAAAAAAAAAAAAAACATGTTACATAGTACTTGATCGTAAATTATTATTATTATTATATAAATAAAGTACCTAATAACAAAATAAATTTATTTAAACTCGGTCTCGCCTTGCCATTTCAACAAAGGACATTTAGCGGTAGAAAACATTTCGAAACCAACAACAACCCATTGCCCCGAGTGACTATCACGTCCATACCACCCATCATTATAATCGAGTACCTACCTGTATATTGTATACGCATTACGAGGTAAACACATCACCAGACGTAATGGGTGTATAATGACATATCATAACGTATAATACGGGTGGCGTGGCTGACGAACGAAATACGCGTCGTTATGTGGGCAAATAAAAAACAAAATAAAATAGTAGTTGTAAAAAATTAATGACGTAAAAGAGGACACGGCGCCGTACCAAAACGGTTTGCCCGGATCATACGGATTTGCAAAGGCGTCGGAGGCGAAATTAGTTGTTTTATTCTTTCTCGAGCAATTAATTTTTGATCGTCTTCCACGGTCGTGGCCGGCGATCGGTTCGCGGAGTGCCAATCGCTGCTCGCGGTGGTTGGCGCTAGCGACGGAAACCCGTGACGTCGCTCAGGACAATATTCGACGCTTCGCGCGCAGTCGGTTAACGGCATTTGGACACGCTGTACACAGGGGCGCTAGATTGGCGCTACCGAAAGTCACGGCACGCGTCCCATACGCGTACTACACAAATATTGTCGTCGTCATCGTGTGTTGTGGTCGTATTCACGATATAGTATAGTTGCACGCGCAACAGGCGTTTCGAGTGCTGAAGCACCGACCGAGGATTCGAAAGCGACGTGCAAAGGTAATAATTTTAAGCCAAAACATGGCATGTTGATAAATAATTATTATTAAAAAAAAAAAAAAATATGTTACATAGTACTTGATCGTAAATTATTATTATTATATAAATAAAGTACCTAATAACAATATAAATTTATTTAAACTCGGTCTCGCCTTGCCATTTCAACAAAGGACATTTAGCGGTAGAAAACATTTCGAAACCAACAACAGCCCATTGCCCCGAGTGACTATCACGTCCATACCACCCATCATTATAATCGAGTACCTACCTGTATATTGTATACGCATTACGAGGTAAACACATCACCAGACGTAATGGGTGTATAATGACATATCATAACGTATAATACGGGTGGCGTGGCGGACGAACGAAATACGCGTCGTTATGTGGGCAAATAAAAAACAAAATAAAATAGTAGTTGTAAAAAATTAATGACGTAAAAGAGGACACGGCGCCGTACCAAAACGGTTTGCCCGGATCATACGGATTTGCAAAGGCGTCGGAGGCGAAATTAGTTGTTTTATTCTTTCTCGAGCAATTAATTTTTGATCGTCTTCCACGGTCGTGGCCGGCGATCGGTTCGCGGAGTGCCAATCGCTGCTCGCGGTGGTTGGCGCTAGCGACGGAAACCCGTGACGTCGCTCAGGACAATATTCGACGCTTCGCGCGCAGTCGGTTAACGGCATTTGGACACGCTGTACACAGGGGCGCTAGATTGGCGCTACCGAAAGTCACGGCACGCGTCCCATACGCGTACTACACAAATATTGTCGTCGTCATCGTGTGTTGTGGTCGTATTCACGATATAGTATAGTTGCACGCGCAACAGGCGTTTCGAGTGCTGAAGCACCGACCGAGGATTCGAAAGCGACGTGCAAAGGTAATAATTTTAAGCCAAAACATGGCATGTTGATAAATAATTATTATTAAAAAAAAAAAAAAAGTGCCGGATACCGTTCTGTCTAAGGTACTGTGTGGGTCACTGTTATGGACGTGTTAAATATTTTGAATTCGATGCTATAATAATAATTATTATTATACGGGAAAAACGATATTGAGCGGAGACGGTATCGCTCTGGAAAACATTTATTTTACTTTTCATAATACAACGGGTTGAATTGTTTTTCGTAAATAATGCATTTTCTTGGAACAAAATAAATAAATCCGTTATTCTTAGTTTAATAATTGATCTTTTGTGAATTTTTTGGGTTCAGTTTGAATTAATATTTTGAGCAACTTTGAATTACGTGTCCAAACCTCATCTAAAAAATTGTACGTTTTATAAATTTTCAACTCTAAAATAGCACAAATTTTTGACACTTTACGAGTTTTGCTGAAATTTTTTTATTTGTACTAAATATATTGTGACTATAAATTGACTAGTTTTTTTTTCATAAACTAGAATAACTTATATTAAATTTTCATACATTTTACCTTGTTGAATTATTCTTTATAGTAGGTAATTTATACAAAAAAAAAAAACTATAAAAAATTAAATATTCAAATGTCTGTAAATAGCTCAAATAGAACTAAAATATGTTATAAATATTATTTGGTATAGACAATTTTCATACAAATCTTAGATGAAATTAAGGATTATCTATCTGTTATTCGTTGTCGAGTAAGTACACCATAAAAACAAATTCGACTTAGTTGAGAACTAGTATTGTGTAAAAACTCCAGTTTTCTATAATTTTTAATTTTTCCACAATTACATTAAAAATAACTGACAATATTTGATATCTATAACGTACAAACTAGATCCAATTTTTCATCAGAAATCATTCTCTAAGTTGAAAATTACCGCAACATTTTTTCAACTAGTTATGGAGTAAACTGACACGGAAAAACACATATATTATTGTAAAACCAATACATCTCCGCTCAGAATCTAAAACAATAATTTGAAAATATACTATGGTACATTGTATAAAATGGGATGTTTAGATCCAAGAAATTGAATTTAAAACATTTACGTATAGAAATTGTTCTACCCCTTAGAGAATACTATTCTGAAGTCGATAACTTTTTAACCGTAGTTCAAGTTTTAAATCATCTAGTTCGCGGTATTTTAAGCAATAATAACGACGAATAATAATAATAACTACACAAGTCCTTATAACGTTAGTATAGTGATTAAAACCAGTAGACTGTAATAAATAATAATAATATTTATAGTTATATCCGACTGATTTTTTACAAATTTTTACTTTCTTTTGATACCTAACATATTTAATGTATTATGTGATATGTCTGTTAAAAAAATAATAACGATAGGTATATATTATAATATTATTTAAAATATTTAAAAATACAATTTTGATTATAATAAGCTATAGCCATGAATGATTTTCTTTTTATTGCCTATGCTTTAATTTAAATGATAATTAATCGCCACATTATAATTTCTTTCCTGCTTTTATATTAAGCCTTTAAGGCTATATATTGGTATTAAATATATTCATATAATTCGTTTTAATCTTCGATTACAAATATATATAATAGTCTATATTATTTAATTTTATTTATATATTTTTATCATAATAAATATTGTACACAATTTTTACAGCACTTGGTTTTTATAATTTAACATTGATCCATTGAAAATTCAAATTTCGTATAGATTATTCAAATTTTAATAAATATGTCATTGTATAAAACCATAGTTAATGTCAATAATATGTATTGTTAAGTCCACGGATTTATCAAATATTTTTAATTCTAATTGGCTTGACAATGATGTGGTTTTCATTTATTTATTGAAAGAACCTTAAATACCTTCATTGCTAAAGATTGGAAATTTAACAGGGATTATGCATAAAAAAATTTATTTTTGTGACGAATTTTGATTAAACAAAGCTCTATTTAAAACAGTTTTTAAATGCAATGATTTATAATCTTATCAAGTACCACAACCAATTAATATATAATAGGAATATGATAGGAATTAAAAGTATATGCTTTCATTAGAAAAACTAAAAAATGTAAAAAAAAAAATGATAATAATAAATAAAAAAAAACAGTACAATTTTTTTATTAGAAACATGTTGTTTTTAACTATTTATAAAATCGGGAAAAAAAAAATTATTAAAAACGTTAATATTTGTTGAAATAACGAATTGTTACGAATGTCTTACTTTAAATGGATTACTTGGTAATAGTTAAATGTTTTCTATTAATAATAGGTATTATTATAAATATAATATATTTAAATATATTTTTTCACAAAACGTACTATTTCAAAACATAAAAGGTAGGCAAGTAGGTACTGCTCTGCTATACATTCAATGTCGAGTGAACTACCTACTGTTATGATGAGTGTGTTAAATTTAAATTAAATGATTAATATGAAACACGATTTTGAGTAGAATCAGTATATTATATCAAATGTTTTTTTTTAATATAGGTAGTTATTAAATTCATTTGATTTTTTTTAGTATTATGATATCCGTTAGGTTAAAATTTTTTTTTCCGAAAATACCGTAAATATTATATTATTAATGTACAATTATTATGATAATATATATTTATACTATATATTATATCAGTTTGTATAACTTAAAATTTAATAACGTCTTTCTGTAAATACCATAAAACATTAAAAATAGATAAGTATCTAATCATACCTCGATCTGGACAGTTGTGCGCTGAAAAAAGCTCATCATTGTCAAATCGAGAGTTAATTTATTTCATAATCCATATTATTTGCTACTTTTGTTATTAGATTTTACCTATATATTTATATTATTTACACACTTTGATCGGAACGGTTATATAGTTTATGAATAACTAGTTTATATATTACGTAATATATTCAATTTATTCAATATATCATATCTATACGCAGAAGTTGCATTCCTAATATTACAAAAGCACCCTCTGCTTTGATTGTAACCAGTATTGGCATACAAAATGTCAAAAACTTTCCAAAGAAGATGTGGATTATATAAAAGAAAGTAAGTCTATTTGGAGGTATAGCAAATATTCTACTGATAAACAAGCTTTCCTTTGACTTGAAAATAAGGTAACTTCAGACAGATGGTGCCAACTTATCCGAGATTAAAAATATTATGTAAGAATTTAAAAATAGTTTCCAAAACTTCAACGGTGAGTCTTATAGTTACTCTGAACGCTAAAATGAATGTTAGCGATAAAATATTAATTGAAATAATTTCCTAAAAAGTAAAACACAAATAAATCAACTTTAAAACAAAACTGAAATTATGGAATGCCGCTTAATTTCCAACGATGTTGTTATTGAGAGAACACCAGAAAACAAACAAGAAAATTTTGTTGAATTAATAGTAAAAATTGGTAAAGGATTAAAATTAAACATAAATAATGTAATGATTAATGAATGTCATAGAATTGGTCCTATTCGAAATGGCGAACTTCCAAAAAAGGATTATGGTAAATTTCCCGAGTCACCTAGATAAAGTAAAAGTACTAAAGGATCGTCAAATAAATAGATTTTTCTACAAAGAGTATATAGACATCTTACATAATATACCTATCTATATAAGAGAAAACCTAACTTCCAAGGGTAATAAACTTCTTAAAGAAGCTAGAGATTTTTGTAAGGAATTCAATTATTAGCTTGTTTGGACAAAAATGGGATCGTTTTCTTACACAAAAATGAAACAGAAAAAATCATACGTATCGATTTCGAGGACGTTGTTCAAAGTCTTAAAGCCCAGGTCAATTATTAAATTCTTCAAATTTCAATTCGTTAATATAAAAATTAAACTCACTTCTTTTATATATTATTATTTCGATTTTTCTATTTTTGTTTAACTTAATAATTACACGTTCTGCTATCTACTATAAACTTCTGGAAATAATATTAAACTTAAATGGAAAATTAATCAATGATATAATTGCAAAAAATAAAAAATAAAATAAATTTAAAAACTTAACAGATAATATTCACAATGAATCAGGTAACAATAATCCATTTAAAAAAAATACATTTAAAATACATTTAAATGTATTAGGTAACCAATTTAATAAAATATACTTATAAACGATTTACTTCAATAATTTCATGAACCTAAAAGTACAATCTCTCCACCTATTACTCTATCTAAATTAAATAATTCGCGTATATATATATTATATAACAAAACTATCTTAAATAAATTTGATACTATAAAAGTATTTTAATAACATAACAAATTTCAAAAGGCTATCACTTGAGTAAAAAATAGTTCATCTCCTGGGTTTGACAAAATTTAATTTTATATTTTTAAAAACATAATACATTATTGTGTAAGCCGTTATGTCACATTTGTGTATCTCAAAATCAAATAAAGTTGACATAATCACACAAATTCATAAAAAAAGGTACCACTACATCGTTTAGTAACGTTTGAGTCTTTCGACCAATCTTTGTAATTTCAAGTATAACGAAAATATTTGAAAAAAATAATAAAAAAAAAAGTTAATAGACTACTTGGAAATGAACAATGTTCTTTTTAAAAATCGATTTGGTTTCAGACTGAGAAAGGCACTGGCCAAGCTATAGGCAACGTAACCAAACTTAAATAAAATACGTAAGAAAATGGAAAAATTCGCAACTGTTTATTTAGATCTAACTAAAGCATTTGACATAGTCAACCACAATATATTATTAAATAAAATGAATCATATAAGGATACCCGGATCAACTCTTGCATTCTTTACATTATACTTAAAAAATAGTAAAAAATTAATGATTTTATTAATTACGAGTTAACAATTAAATGATAAGTACCACAATGTACAACGTTATTACTAGTTCTTTAAATAATATTAAAACACATAAATTTAAAAATTCAGTTTATATACTACACAGATGACACTGCAATATGTATAGTTTTAATGAAGTATAAAAAATATTGTAACTGATTTAAAAATAATAGATAATTTTTTATGAACCAATAATTTATTTTTTAACATTGAAAAATAGTTATTATACTATATATGTATACATAAAAAAAACACAAACTATTATATCCTTTGAATCACAATGTTAAATGTTAATACTAAGTATGCACTAAACAGATACTTCTAACTTCTAAGCCTGGCCAAAAAAAGAACCACTTGTCAAAAGGTTTTCGGTGTTGTTAGAATATGTATTTATAACTCAGCTACTTAGTAAATATATAACTACTACTATTTATATAGCAAATCTCACTCTTGTCAATGCATGAATATGAAGCTGCTAATATGTGAGCTTTATGTATTTACATATTTATATCATATTTTAATATTTTATTTTATTTTTTGTATCTCTAAATATTGTACATTGTATTACTTATATTAGTATTCGCTTTTAAAGTATAAACTTGTACGTATGAAATATTATATGCTATTTTAGTTAGGCCCTGTAATCTATAAGAAAATTCTTAATAAAAATAAACAATATCTTAAAAGAAACCGAAAATGTAGTTGTGTATAGTAAATTGCATAATAATTTAATGTACATTTTAATTCCCTATTAATAATATTTTTAAATTATAACAAAATAATTAACAACTGTACTTATTGATTAGATGAGTAATTTTGTTAAAATTTTAATCCAATAATTTATTAATAAACGAAAATCTTATTTTCGTCGTAATTTGGCAAATCTATTTATAAGCTTTTTGATGTTAATATCATAGTTTTGGTACAAATATGTTTAGTAGAGATAATTCAGAAGAACTTGTCCCATATTGTTTTAGTAAATATATTTTAAGCCTTTGTTAAGTTGACAACGATCGTTCTGATGTGGTGATTATAGTAGGTTAATTGTAAGAGAATGCATAAGTGTATTGTATTTTGATCAAATTCACTAGAAATTTCACTATTTCAGACAAAATAATTAATTTTTTAGTCGGGTCGTTTTTCTCTGGTACATTTTTAAATTTAGATACTCATATTTTAACTTTTACAATCCGTGTTTTATAATGACTATTATGGTAAAATATATTTATAAAAATCGCTGCATCTTATAAATCTTTTAAAACGGTAGTATTTAAAACATTATTTGAATAAGTGATTGTAATTTGAACATAACGAGATGGTGATTAGTAAAACTAAATTTTAATTGACAAATAAAATGGTACAGAAGACAAAAATATTGATGTTTTATAATATTGCTCCAAAGTATCGACTGGAATATTGTTACACGTAGTTTGATGAAGTAAAGTTCTTGGTACTTCAATAGTTCATTCAATCATTGAAGTTTTTGAATAAGAAAATATTTCTTTAAACTCTTTATCACCATCATCCAGAATTTTCTTAGATATTTTATAAATATCTGCAACCCGTTTATAATAGTATGATAAATCGATATCAACTTTCTGTAATGCGTTCGATAATAGTAAAGTTAAAGAGAAAAACTTCTTAATCACACGCAATATAAGACTAAAAAATAAAAACGGTGTTGCTGATAGAATTTGAAATTTGAATACTATTCAAATTTAGGTATCTAAATAATTTAAAACCATTATTTATTGGAATTACATCGAAATCATATCAACTATACTACTTCAGAGAAAACGTAACCGACCTGTTGTTGTATTTATCTTTCATTAAAAAAAATTGTATTCCATGACACGTAAATAAATAAATGTAGCATACAATTTTTAACTTAAGATATTTATTTTTTTTTTTGGGATGGGGGAGTTGAATCTCAACCGCGTCCACTCTGTATACGTACCTTCGTAATGATAATTGTATATTATTAATTAAATAATAATAACAATTTGTAAGTACCTACTAACAATAAGTAAGTAATATGAGTATGTTATGATTAAAGAAAAAATATAAATAATTAATTATATAAAGCAAAACTCTCCATAATATGAGTAATAAATTAATTAATCGAAATATGAAAACAATGTCTTTACTATGTACTACTTGATAAAATAAATACTATTTTTAAGAAGAAAAATAATTCTTTTTACGATATTTAAAAAAACCTATACATTTATAAATAATATGTACTCCACGCCCGGAAATTAATTTTCTTCGTTTTTCCCTTTTTTTCTATTTTTTAAAACCACTTATAACTTTGTTAGGTGTTTAATAAAATATCATTCATCAAAAGTATACTGACTTATTATAAGTATGGTCAAAGTTTAAGGATGAACAAACTATATATTATATAAATAAATATATTTGTTGTACATTAACCGCAACATTTACAATCGCCATGATATACTTCAAAATGATTTATAATTTATAGTTAATAATATTATAAATAACATTCTTCTGTACATTGAATAATTAATTATGACTTCACAAACAATATTTTGTTAAAACATATTTATATACTATACACTCATAATGTATTAAATAATTTATAAAAAATGAAATTAATTACTATATAACATGCAGTAGCGTGGTGAACGATGTAGGTATGCCCTAATGCAAATGCTTAGTCCTAGAAATGTATCTTAAATTTAAAAATTGAAATTTGTGTGGATGTATGTTTAATTAACTATCATACTATTTTTTGATGAGTAATATAATACAAATTTTAATTTACCGTGTAGTTTTAAGATATAATATAGTATGTTGTTTGGATGTATGGTGGTGGGTAGATCATTGAAATATGCTTGCCACATCACTGATAATAATATGATAGACGATCGTTTTATCAATCATTATCGATTATATCTTAGATCATATTATATCATCAGATGTCATATGTCTAAGAATTAATAATTAATTATATACAAGTATTTATAATTAAAGGTACCTATATTATGTTAGGAGTATATTTTTAGTGTTTTAGTGCTCGATATGTTTTATGGTTGAGTCTTAAATGTGAAAAGTAATGATGACAAAATAAAAAAAGCGAAATTCAGAAACAATAGTTTCATCATACTCATAAAAATACACATAATTTTTTTTTGTATAATGACTTGAGTCGTACTTATTATTTTTAATATTTTAATTATTGTGCATTTAAAAATTATATAATAAAATTGTTTTAGATATAATAATGCGATTTGTTAATTTTTTTATGGATTTAAACACCGTGGAGGATTTCTTTGAATTCAAGCAATGTAATTCCTTACATTGTTTACATATATTAAAAAAGGTATATTATACAGATTATTGTATCTATATGGCTAAATTCAAAAATAAATGCGAAAAAGCAGGAACAAAATATATTGAATGAGGAAATAACCCAAAAATAAATCTTAAATTCATTAATTTCTGTACTCCTGAACAGTGTTGCAGAATAGAAAATTTTTTTTGATAGACAAATTTAAAGTAAAAATTATAAGAATGTTTTAAAAAAATTTCATTTCATTTATCTAGATAACTTTTAAAGATAAAACTATCGTATCTTTATCTTCCTTTGATATTTTTTTTTTTTTTAGTATCGATTGTATTTTATAAACTATTTACAAAAAAAAGATGTGGTTTCATCACAATTTTTTTTTATTATTATTTATTTATACTTATCCATTCTTCAATATTCTAAATGAATTATTTCCTAATAAATTGTATACACAAATTATTATCTACTAGGTAACGAATTTTGCCTTTTCATATTTTATGAACTGTGAATGATATTATCTTTGAATTTTGCTACTATAACTTCATGATTGTTAATTCGCTATTATTACCTTCACTATTATTTTGATAGATACCATGCATTATGTTTCTATTTAATTTAATTAAAATATTTTGCAGTTTTGTTTAAAATAGCGTCTCTACGTCGTCCATTCACATTTTTTCTGACATAATATGCAACAATTATTTATTAATACATAATAAGCTATTAAATTAAATTTTAGGTTAGCTTATTATATTATTTATATTTTCGTCACGTTTACGTTTATATTTTTATTCATATTTTAAAAATTAGGTTACATATTTTTATTTTATAAATTATATCCATTTTATTTTTACAACATTTACATTAACATAAATATATTTTTTTAAAAAAACTAGAGTTTAAAAATATTATCGAAATTTGTATTTATTAATACTTATTACTTACCTCTACAATTACATACATTTATATTAATCAAAGAATAATAAAATCTAGTTTAAAAAAAAATGTTGAGTGATATTTCATATTTTTATATAATAGTAGTGATATACATACTTGTAGTATCATCAAATTATTGATAATGTTTATACAATTTAGATTTATGTTATGAACATTATTATAAAACAAAATATTTATGTATATTTTATTTCTATATTATCTCACATAAAGAATGTAGAATAAATGTATAAACTTTAAATATTATGACGACTTTTGATAAAAAAAAAACGTTAGTTATAAAGTTTTGAATTTAAATTACTTTTTTTTCTCAGATGATAATCACTAGGTCAATTCATTCCTCATTCGTTTTGCATTTTATATTTAAGTTAATACTTTAATGAATTATGTATAAGTCAAATGTATAGTTCTATTATAATCCTTATCTCTGCGTTTACATATGTCTTACTTTTGTAATATGTGTAAATTTTTAAATACTTGGACTAGTTATTCGATTTCACTGTCAATATTATTTTTGGTAAAGTTAATATATTTATATTTTATATTATATACATTCGAATTCCAAACACGATTATACCTATAATAAAATAGCTAGTTCACAAATGTTACTTATTTCTAAATGTATCATAGGACTATTAAAATATTATAATTTTTTTTTTTTTTTTTTTACTTTAAGTGCATAATGGTAAAAAATGTTACTATTCTAATTGCAGTATAATATTTTTGTGAGATTTAATCTTTTAAAATCGTTACATTTGTTGTTGGGCACTGGCATAATATTATATGATAATATTATGATGGCTTGTATTAGTATCTTGTTATTTGAGATGATTCTCGTATTTTTTTCATAAATATTGTGTTATTTTAAAATATAACATAGTTACTTTTTCGGTCATACAATGAACGCTGAACATTTTTAATTAGAATTGTATTTATTTGTTATAAATTTGAACTAATGATAATCCATAAAAATATACATAATCGTATATTATATTAAATTTATTTATAACTCGTAAATAGTGATAATAATAAAAAAAAAATAATAACAATAACCGTTTAAAATAATACATTTATAGCTACAAATGCGGAAAAACACAAAATATACAAATAAAAATTGAATATATTACCTTATATACTATACCTATTTCTGATTTAGTATGCAATATGCCATTGTGTATGACTAGAATAAAATATATTAGGTACGTAAAAAGTTACACTCATAAAGTCATAACTGAGTAGTGAGTAGTTTATTATATTTTAGTTAGATACTTATATAATATATTCATATATATAGGCACTCTATACTATGAAGATTTTTAGTTTAGAAAAACCATTTATAATATACAACATAATTTTGGCTAAATAATAATTATTATAACACATACCTAACATTTAAGCTATTGTATTTATTTCTATTATTAACTGTATGATTTTAAGTTTTGGTTTATTGTATTATAATATTTAGTCTATTGTAGCTGATAGTATAAAACTATTTTAAATTACAATAATATGTCACTGGTTAAATTGAATATTATTTAATCAGATGTTTGTCAAAGATTTTTATTAGATCAATATACTTTATACGTATAAATAATTACATTTCAAAAAAATTTAATAACAATAACACTCACAATCGGTGGAATATACGGTCACACATTGTCTTAACACTTTGGTTGTGTTACCTAACAAGTGTAAGTTAATGCACTTTAATTATCTTTAAGAATGCGTATTAGATACTATTTTTAAGTTTTTAGCCTTTTTTTTTTTGAGTTCAATGTAATGCAGTTACAATTTAATCTAACTTGATCATCTAATATAATATAATTAAATGTTTAAATGTCATTATTAATTATTCTTGCAACTTATTCTTGTTTACACAATTATAATTTTTAGCATTGAGTTATTGAATCCTTAGATTTAAACTGTTAATTTTATTACATCTTTTTTCCTTTGAATGTACCGTCTACCGTCTACAGTCTGTTTTAAACTTTTATAAAACTAAAAATAAAATTTACGTTAAATCATTACATTACAATTAAAAATAAAAATATTACATATTATGGCTTGTGCATAAATACAAATTGATTGTATCTATTTATATCAGTTTGAACACTATTAAATTAATTTTTGTACCTTTTAGTTTAATGGTGACACAGTAACTTTAAGTATAAAGAGTATATTGGAGAATTATATGAATTGTTCTTCAAGTTAACGAGTAACGATCACAGAATATGTGTGTAAAATTAATAAAAATAAAACATGTGAAGTTTGAACATTTTTTTCCTTTTCAACGTTTTCGTTTAACAACCGCAGAGCTTTAGTTTCAAACAGTGTAACAAATTAACCTCATTGCTACAAAATGCTTTTCTGTCAGTGTTTCCTTCTAATATAAAGAGCCGTGGTTCAAAATTGAACAGATTTTATAAAGCAGCCATTTTTATTTCTTCGTTTCTTAGTTTTTGTACAAGAAGTTATACAGAGAGTAGAAATTAGAAACAGTGACATGTCCATAAGGATGACTAGACATAAAGTATATTATTATACTAGACAATTATGATTTCCTGTTTTGTACTTTAATCTCTGTAGTTTAAACATAATATTTTTACACGTTTTTATGAATCGATTGTAAATTACTAATTAAAGTGTATGATATAATATGTGTATTTCTACTATGATAATTAAAGCCTTATAAAGCAATCCATAAAATCGCCATATTTACATTACAGCAAAAGTAAATAATAATACAAATAAAATGATAGTCATATAGTATAATTTGTATATTGTATCTAAATTTTATCATACTATACAACATACTAGTTTCTGAATACTAAGTCTTATATTATAATAATATACTCTAGTAAACAGTACTATTTCTCTAAGTATTAAGTGATAAACTGTAATAGATTTTACTTGGCGTATAATCAAAAGTTTTCAGATTAATTTGTTACATTTAATGTTACATATATTATGTTATGTTGTTTTGTTTATATAATATCAAGATGTGTTGGTGAATTATAACTATATTTGGTACTTTTATATAAGTCAATCTAATAAATTAATTTGTAGAAATAATTTTCCAATGACTGTCAACTATAACTATTTTTAAGCTTTTAATGACTAAAAATGTTTTTTTTCTGTATTTAACTAGCATAATAATAATAATATTAATATACAACTTTTGGAAAAAAAAACGATATAAAAATTTAAAAACTTTATCAAAGTTCACTAAGTTATCATAATATAATCATGTTGATTTCCAGTAAAGATTATTGAATAGGTATTTATATAATATTTTCATTTTTTTATTCTGATTTTAGTTCATTTTTATTTTAAAAATTGAATAATTAAATGTCTACAAATTACACACTCTTCACAATAAATTAACATGTTCAGAATTTATGTTTTAAGTTTTTAAATTATACCTATTTAAAATAATTAAATGACTGAAAAGGGCTTGTTATACTTACTACTTTTGTGGTTAATTAACATGTTTACGTCTTTTGGCGTGGAATATTTTCTTTTGGTTATAATTCCACTTTTTTAAAATACTAGCGAATTGGAACACTAAAGTTCCCTCAAATTCTGATTTACTCTTTTACTTAACATGATTTTACCGGAGACTTAAATCTTATAAAAACTAAGTGTTAGTAAATTAATAATTAGTATTTGTCAACGTTCGTGAAGTTTAATTTTATTAAATTATCCTAAATTAATTATTTATATACCTATATATATATATATATATATATTAATATATATAATATATATAATATATATAATATATATAATATAAGTTAACTTAAAAATAAAATACTAAAAAAAGTCAAGTTCAATAGTTTTAAATCAACTATCAGTTTCAATTCATGTATTGAGTTTATTCACAATCTTTATTCAATAAAATTATTAATATTAAAATAATAATACAATTTTATATAAATAATATCAATAATATCGACATGGCGTGCGACTGAATAATATTATAATATCGTTGTTATTAAAAATGTTATTATTAGATATGATATAATTTATATATAATATGATTTTATTCAAAATCTAAAGCGATAGAATAATGTGAAAATTAAAATAATGTGTGTTATAAACTAACAACTAAGTAACTAAAGAAATTTAATTAAATATATACAAATATTAATTTTAAAATTCGGTGATATTTTATTGATCGTTAAAATTATTAATATATAATATAATGTATACATTTTCGTGGTATCAGAAAATAATTGTAGTCTGTGAATGTTTGGATATATGAGAACATAAAAAAATATATTATATTAATTTTAAAAATTATTATTGATAGGTAGTTGAAGTCTAATATTACAATACTGGGATATTATTTTACAGTTAAAATTCATTAGTAGTCATCGTATCGAATAATAATTATGAAAATATTATTTTATTACAAATCTTAAAACGGTTTGAGAATATTAAGGTTCTAAATTCTAATCTATAACGACAAGGAATAATAATAGTAAATATACTCTTATTTTTACGGACTAGCATTAGTTTAGAGTTTATTTGAGCAAAATTAATAATCTTTTTGGAGACTCAAGTACATAAAAACAATCACTACTTTGGTATGTTGTAGAAGGTAGAACTGATAGTTCCCACAAGAAATTATTGTGTAAACATGTTTTAGCACCCTTCTTCCTCGCTTATATAGAACTTGTGTGTACCATAGTTTACCAAAGTTAAGTTAAGTTTGTTAATTGTTATTAATATACAAAGTAACAAAAAAAAAAAATGGCATACTGATATTAACAATTAATGAGTATTATAATATTAGAAAGGTTTTGAAAGTTTGTTAAAAAAAAAATTGTTGCCGTTATACTGATTTGTATTATTAAGCCGCACTTATGATATTTCAAAGAATATTGTTAATTAAGATATATTCTTAACTATAATTGGTAAATAAATATTTATTATTTATATAGGTGGTATTTGTATGGCGCTTACTACAGATATATCAAAAAATAAACATAAATACACTTAACACAATTATATTATATTTACATTAAAATATTTAATGCAAATTTACTTTTGTATTGTGCTCATGTACAAATATACAATTACAAAACATTTCATTGGCTCTAAAAGTTTTAATTCAATCTAACTATACTCCTAGAAGAAGTTTTATTTTCCATGCTTCCTATCTGTATTATTCATTGCTATCCCAGAACGCCCTTTTCAGCTAATTTACCGGACTTTGAATAAATGAACATGTTGCCCAATGGCTTTCAAAATAATGTGCTTTACAAAATAACTAATTTATTCAATTAAACTTTCTTATAAAGTTTCTTTTTCGATTGTTTTTGATTTGTATGTATCTAATCCGTAATTCTCGATTACTTAATTGTTAATTTTTAGTATTTTATATTTTAAATGAAAAATATATAACCTAACCTAACCTTCCCAAAATCGAGAATCAGCTTAAGTAAATCTAAAACTGCCTTTAGTATGATTGTACGTATATGTTAATCCATTAATCTACTTTTTATATATTTATCAATGAGTCTCTTTTTTTAATTATTAGTTAAAATTTAAAATGTATTTTTATTTTAACATCAGCAAAAAACTACAAACAGGTTTTGGAAAATTGAGTTGTATGAGTTTGTGATGACTACCCGTCTATAAAATATGTACTTACATATTCTCAATACTTATCGGTTGTGATTTGTACTTACCTTTTATTGGAACTTATAAAAAAACTATATAAAAAAGTAAATTTATTTATTACACAAAAATTTACATACTAAAAAAATATTTCTGAGCAGTACATTTAGAATAATTAGAATTTACGAAAAAAATAAGACTATATTTTCAAATTTTACAATTCTGATATGTATCTAATAAACTAATAAAATGTTGTGTAATAATATAACCCTATTTAGGGGTTGGTTTATACAACCCCATATTGAGTGGTGGTATTTACTAATGGTATTTGATCATACTCCATACTCCAAATAAATATAATTATTTATTTAAACGAACAATAGATCATGTCAACATGGATAATTGGTACTTATAATAAAATACTTTTGTAATTATCATTCAAATACTACTTAGACGCTAATTATGATGATCTGTTTAATTTAAATAGTCAGATGTACGATTGTGGTTGTTATTTTTACTAGAATATCGATAGTAAAAATTAGTATGCTTTTTAAACATACTAACAAAAAAAAAAAAAAATACTATGTTTACTATATTCTTTACATGTTATTAAATATCAATCACACGCTTGATCATTTAATATGTTTCTCTACTTAATATGCTGTTCCCAACGGGAAATGCATAATTTTGAAATAAATACCATCTTAAAATCATAAGTATACTGGCTATGAGTTAAACAAAATAAAAGGGAAACTTGACTCAGCAAAACAGTTTGAACATGGAAATATTTGATTTGATGTGAAATATTTAATTATTATACATGACGAGATAAAATAAACATAAATAAGTAATAACAAACGTAAATATTTTATATAGTTGAATTATTATTTTTTTGTTATTTTTTTATAATATAATTCCATCAGTATTTGAAACAATTACATTGACAAACAGTTCTGCTTTATTTTTAGTCTATTAAATTTCTTACATAAAATAATAAATTCAAAAATAATTTTTGAGATATTGCATTAAATATTATTCTAGTATTATTAATTTAATTACTAATATTATTTGTGTGAAAATTTTCCATCCTACATAAACATAACCCATGTAAATATATTAAGCTAACAGCTGATATTAAGTAAAATAAATAGAAGTACACAATCAATTTATTTTTAAACTATTTCATTAATATTACTATACATAAATGATGACTTGTAATTATTACTATATTATATTACAATTTAAATCCAAAGTCTGACCTATAGGCTGAGAAATATTGTTGAGTAAAACAAAACACATAATTTAAATAGTTTCTAAAATATACATTTCAACAACATTTTTTATTATTTACTTTATATTCTCGATCAACCTTTCAGTTAAACACCAAATTAATTTATGATTTTAAACTTCGATCATATCCCATAGGCTATTCATATTTTATTCATCAGAACCTAAAAGTATTTTAAAAATCACAACTTAAGAAAGTAGTCGAAAGTTTTTAAAGTTTCAATTACAGAATATAGTATATTCAATAATAAAAATAATTTTCATTCAAATATTAGAATTGCTTTTAAAATTCAATGATTTATTACTTTAATTGAATTTATTAAATATATTATACCTTTCACAATTATTAGATGAATTGATTTATTTTTACCCTTATGTCGAGGCTCTTTCATTAACTTAGATTTAATATTTTAAGTTAATTATCATAATTTTTTTTTAGTTATATAGAATTGTTAGCAATATTTGTCTTCAATAAAGATTACATTTATACCAAAAACTTATTAACATATGTAAACGAACTACCTACTCGGTATTTCAAATAACGTTTTAAAGGAAGTACGATACAATCAGTAGGCATAACATTTTCTTTAAGACACGACGTAGATAGTTTACCACATTGGAACATACAAATTCAAATATCTAGGCATTACCTTTGAAGAGTGAGTCACTTGGAGTTCTTATATACACAAAAAACTATTGTCGCTTAACAATAGAAAACTCTTACTTCAAAATCTATTGTCCAAGTCCTCAAAACTAAATATTCGCACAAACTAAATATTTAGAAACTTCTTTTGAAATCTTTTGGGCTGTACAATATCTAAGTATATTGGAAGTCTTAAAAAAAACCTATCAAAAGTATAAACTTCTTTATCTATAACTTTCTGATGTATTAAGTATTAATTCTTATTACTGTGTTACAATATTTAAATACGTCAAAATAGTTTGAACTACATAATAATATAACAATACAGTTTTCAAATTCTCGTAGTTTTGAAGAAATATATTATGAACATTTTATCATATTATTACATATAAATAATACTAGTATAAATAACTGATTTTTCGAAAAAGTTTCAGTTTTCTTTGTAATTTTGAAAAATATCAAGGATTTTTTACTACCAATTACTCTAAATTGCGCTAAATATCACCGAGATCCTAGATCAATTTTTTATTAGGAAACATCCACAAAGTTAAAAATCAAATCATTTTGCCCCAGAAAGTAATGATGACAGGCATAAAAATAAAATAAAAATATATTGCTTTAAAATAAATAGATTCATCGCTCTGCGAAATATTTAAAAAAATAATATAATACTATACTCATCTAGTATTATTTATTCAACTTGATAATATAATAGCATTTCACACTTTAACTCTTTTAATGCGGTAAAAAATTGTTCAAAAGCAAAACATGGTAATTCAGCTAGTAATTTTATTACAATATTATGTGCAATATAACTTTAATTAGTATAATTAAATGGTATAGTTAGAGAAGTCAGTTGACATGTTATTAGTTGTAGTCTATAATATATATTGATGCGGTCCGAATATAGGGTATTACAGGTAGGAAGTTCACGATTAGTGGGAACAAAACCCAATAAGCTAGCTATTATGTTAATAGTACAATTATTTATTCAATATGGCATATTGGTCGTCGCCATCTGATACATTGTAATGCTTAATAGCGTACGTGGACTTACTGAATATCGGTAAATGCAATAAGGCTTAAGATGTATGCGTTTCAAAAATTCGAATAGTATAATAATAATATTTCAATAATATCTACATCGAAGGCGGGCTAATGGTGCACAGTCATATATTATAATATATTTATATATATATATAAATAGGAAAGCTTAAAGTTATAGAGAAAATGGATGTTAAATATGAATTGATAAAACGAGTTTTTAAAGTGCTTTTTTCGATGGTTATTCGATTTGTGAAAGAAAACAGTTAGTTTTGGTATTCGTATACAAACAAGCGAGTTAACTTAAAAAATACGAAATCGTTTTTAAGCGCATATATTCCATTCGATACCTCCTCATAGCTATAAATATAGCCATTAGGATCACAGCACAAGTATAGTTATTGTTACTAGGTTATGAAAAATATCATATTGTTTTTCTATTTTAATAAAACAGCAAAATTGTCTAAATTTAAAATATTTAATATTTTTTTTCAACCAAATTTAATGTTTTATTTTTATTTTAATAATACATTGAATACTAATTAATATAATATATGTAATTATAATTAACTGTTAAATAATATTATTCATATAATATTATACCTGATGTGAATAAGTTAATAATAGTATACAATACAGGTACCTACATCATTTTAAGTTGATATATTGTATCAACATTTTAAATAAACAAACATTACAATAAAAAATAATTAGACCGCTATTTTAACGTAGGTCTTTTATCATTTAAGAACTTAATAATACGTACTATTCTAATTTTTTGGTCACTTTTCACTTTTTATAATAAATTTTATAAATATAATGCATTAGTAGTACTTGTACACAGTAACAACTTATAAATTATAAATAGTAAGTAAAGTAACATATTATCTTCTTTATAATATATTACAATAAGATCATTGAATAAAATCAAGAGATAATAGTTTGTATTCATACGATCGTTATAATACAATATAATGACGTGTAGCGTAGTTGTATTCCATACGTCACTTATTTGTGTGATACTAACTGAGTTTTGTATCGGTATGTTTATATAACTATTGTAACTATAGTTTAATATATCAAAAATACCATTAAAAACCAACAGCTAAAGTGTCAACGTTCTAAAATATTTGATGATTTTACAAAGCCGGACCAAGTTTTTCATCCATAAGAACATCAACAAGAGGGGAAAAAAGGCTCTACTGAACCCTATAACAAGATTTATAATGGACTTAGGCTGCTTCGGACGTGTTCGTATATTATTAATTTATCGCTTGAGCGCTATATGCATTCATGGGACCTATAGCTATTGTTTGGTTAGATTTAGCTGTTTGTTGTATGATATCATTATTTCCGTAGTAGTTAGGTTAGTTAAATTGTAGCTTAATGTTGAATAACACTGTCTTTTAGTCTTAAATTTAACTTCGGCATAGGAAATTATAAATTTAAAAAATGATCATTTTATCTTTTAATGAAAATCTATAAAATTTTTAGTATTAAAAAATTAATATATTATTATTGATTATTTTTATTGTTATCATTTTTAAGTTTTCACTTTTTTTGGATGGCAACAAATGTTTTTTAATTTATTATTTTGAAACAGAATAGTTTTTTAAGAATTTAAATTTATAAAAACTTATTTCGAACTTGTAGTTAGTTATTAATAATTATTAAAAATTATAGCCATAGAATATTAGAATAATACTTGTTAGGTTAATACCATGTGAATGAAGAAGAAGTCCATTCACATCACTTCAAAAAAAAAAAAATAAATACATAAAGAAGGACAAGAGTAAAGTATGAAAATACTAAGCTGAGTTACAGTAGGTCTTTAGCCTAGTTTCTTTTAAGTCAATGTATGGGAATATGGAGATTGGATATAAAAGGGTTAGGATGGTTTTGAGTTTCAATGTGGAATTTTTTTAAGCAGCAACAAGCAAGTTTAAAAAGTATTTGCATTCCTAGATTTTTTAAAGGTTATTATTATTCATTGGCTAATTGATTGAAAAGGTTGTGAAATAGAATTAAAAAATAGAATATTTGATTTTTACAGTGTTATCTAGTATAATTTGTTTATAAATTAGTAATTTTGTTTTCAGTGACATATTAAAATGGAGAAGATGTCTCAGCAGAGAATATAAGTGTGCCTATGCTTAATGATTTTCATTTGTCTTTAATGTGGTATAGACTCAGTTTAATTTTATGCTTAGATGTATGTCTAGTCATTTAGTATTATATTTTTGGGGAATTAAATTATTATTGATTAATAAAGTAAGGCTGTCGGTGGATCGTAAAGTACGAGTAAATGTTACGTGGATTAATTTTTTTTCATTAATTTTTATTCTCCAGAGTTCGAACCAATTTTGGAGTTTTTTGAAGTGGTCTTGGCGTGATTTCATTGAGTAAGTAGTATCAAGATTAGAGATAGTATCATCTGTGAATGTAGCTAGGTGTGTATCATTTGAATGTGGGATGTCGGAGAAAATATTTTATAGATGGTTCGGGCTAGATTTCTTTTTTGAGGTATACTTTCATTAATATAATGCATTTTGAACGTTTCTTCTTCGAAACTTACAGATAAAGTGCTATGTGATAAAAAATATGTTAGTGTGAGAAATAAAGGAGCTTGAAAAAAGCTTAATTTGAGTCTCTCAGTCCATATGCAATCAAACTTTTGTGTAACATCGAGAAATACATCTTCACAATGGTCTTTATAGTTTCTAAAGATGATGATTTGGCATCTGTTATATCTCGTCTATGGATTTCTTTTAATATGAAGTGTTTGAAATTATTTTATTTTGGTTTATCATAAGATAGGTTCTCTTAGGTAAAATTTTTTCAAGAATTTCCGAAAAGTATTGTGGAAGATTAATAATTAGTCTAATTACATATGTTTATTATATCTTTCATATTTTTGTATGTACTCATATTAGCGCGCGTTTGAAAAAAAAATTATTTTTCTAAGACGATGGTTAACTTGTAATTCAAATTTGAAATATTTTAATCAATTATTAAAAAAAATAATATTCATATTATTTTAAAAAAGTAATATTTTAAGTTTCTTTGTTTTGTAATAATATGTATGTAGGTAAATATTTATTCTATATATATATTTTTTTTTAATACCTGTGATCATCAAATGTATATCTACATATATATATAATATAAGAACAGACGATTTTAGTTGATCAGTTTTTTATAGAATTTTAATCAGAGAAGACGTATTAAAACATCAGTCATTGTTATAAATCGAATGAAATGTCATATAATTATAAACACGTAGTGTTAGTATTAATATGACATATCATACTTTAATTTTTTTAAAATACATGAATGAATTGTTATATGATATTATATTAGCTACAGATCCAATTATTTATAAAGAAAACACGAAATTGAAGAATTTAATAACCGTTGAATTTATTGCCAAAAACTCTTTTTAAGCATAATATTATTCATTAAATTGCCTATAAAAATATATTTTTGATACAACAGTGTATACTGACATATTTTAATTGACAAAGAAGTAAATTCAACCTTATTAAAATAATACTAAGAGCTAATTTTCAACAATTAATGTCTAAATTAGGTGAAAAACGTCCATACATCGTACATCGAAATTAGTTTAGAGTGAATGAAAAATATAAAATATTTATTTATTGCATAGGGTATAAATTATTTTATAAATTTTTTATGACAGTAAATTTAAATTGTGTATGAAGTACGACGTTGATTGTTAATTACTTTAATACAAAATCAGTATCCGTTTATTAGTTTTATACATTTTCGAACGCTATAATAACTCAAAGCAAAATAATAACGTATACGTCAATACACGGTAGACGGTATAGCTAGAGACGGTCTTCGAAATGAGATAAATTTAAGCGTGCAAACGAGAGGCGTTTTACCGACGCCGTCGCCGATCTGCCGGCGAACCCAGTGAACTTACACTATAAAGCCGCATGTCTCAATAATAGTACCTATGTCATATTTGTAAATATTTTTTTTTTCCGAGTGAGCGAACTTTTACGTAGACGACGCGCGTCGTAATATTCATACGGATATCGTGGCGATTAATCGCGACGGAACAGACTCAATAATATATAGTATAATACATTGTTTGTTATTCTTTCATTTCTTCGCCGCCGCCGTGTTTGGAAAATAAGGTTTGTGTGCACGTGGCCGTATATTATAACACCTCATCCGCGTCGTTCGGTATCGTCAGACGACGGCGTACAAACAGACGACGGCGCAGATTAAATTGTATTGACGCACGGCAAACACCGTCATTGTAAATATATTATAAATTGGATATCGGCGCACAGTTTAGTCGTATCTTCCGCCTTCCTTCCGGTCCGTTGTCGAACAACACGACCACAGCGGTGGAAAACTGAGACGTGCGACGATGAATTCATCGGATCTATCTATCTTTTGTCGTTCGCTATACACGTAACACATCGCATTTTAAAGCGTTTTGCGACGGAGTACGACCGCGCGTACCTGCCGCATAAGCTCGCGCATTAATCTCGGATCACACGCTGGGTTCGCCCCTCGGCGGTTTCTATATAATATCGCGTGTTTATCCACAGTAAATAATATTTTGCACACTCGTCGTCGGCGTTCAATTGTGCTCGGCGGCACTACGACACGCCGGTACATCGGTTATGTGTGTGTGCCGTGGATGTGACGTTTAGTGTATTTTATAACATCACGTTATGACGGTATTATATTATTATAATATACAGTTCCGGAAAACCTTGTATGTACCTACACTATTATATATATATACATATTTTGTTACGCCCGGCCCGGTGTATGTATATAGTTCTTTAGCAGAGCTACGCGCGGCTATATACGGCGCGTATACATACCTAGTAATCCCTATTCTAATTAAAACGCTCTCTAAACGTGCACGAGAAGTGTGTACAGCGGTTTTTCGGGGCGTTGTGTGTGTGTGTAGGGGTATAAACGGCAAATAATAAAACGTCGTTGTACGAATGGTCACGTATTAGTTTTTTCGTATCGAAAAATATTTCACATCCATATATACGCTACGATTTTTTTTTAAATATATAAAAGACCCAAACGCGCTTACAAGTCACCTGATATACTCGTAAACGTATAGGTGCAGTAAATATAATACGTCATGACATCGTACACATAATTATATTACACGTGTATTCAAATAAATTATAATGCCTCAGTGATGGGTATATTAAAACTGTTTTTTATTTTTTATATACATATCATACTTCATACTCTATCAGAATTTTAGTATATTATAAATGTCCATTCGCGTCAAAAATATCAAAGTCGTCATCATTTTTCATGTGACAAAAACCCTTCGAAAACTTCCATTAGTAGAAGCAAAGCATTCAAGAAATATTTTTCTCTGGTCAAAAAAGTTATTTTTTTTGCAACTTTTTACATTTGTCAAACCTATATCTTGTGAACATCTAAACAAAATGTATTATATACGACAATTCGATTAAATCCTCATATTCCCACACATGAACGTATGACAAAAAAAACAACAATACAAATGTACCGTTTATTTATTTTCTATGATGGAGTATCTAAACAAACGATGTGTCTATGTTAGTAAAATCACAATAATTAATATATTTTTCAAAGAATTCATGTAATGTTGCTTTGATTTTAAATTCACATTAAAAAAGGGGAAAATTGATGACCGTAAAGTAGATGTGGAGTATACTTCGTCATTGAGAAGTAATTAACTGTAATGTATGTGTTAAATTTGAATTAAATGAAAAAATAAATCAAAAGCTTTCAAATAAAGACAGTCTGTCAGCCTTTATTACTAAGTATATTTCATAATATATTTTTACTTTTATTGAAATAATTTATATTACTATTTGAAATAGAGTAAATTGAATTATTTGTTTTCCAAAAATATTGCAGTTGACATTTCTATATTAATATACAAAAAAAAAAAAAAAAAAAAATGCGTACACACATATATAATATTTTTAAATTACTAAATAATAACGAAAATCGTTATTCATCGTTTCACTATCTCAATTTTTCCCAAATTTAACTTTCAAATGATAATAAAAAAGAATCGTGTCCGTGTATGTACATTTTTTTAAAAAAAGCTATAACACAACTTATTAGAAACCTTATATATGTCATTTGACCAACTTATTATCGACGTTAATAGAAAAAAAGAAAATATTCAAACATCTATAAATATCTATAAAAAAGTCAAAATATTCGGAATATTTTACCATATTTTGTAGGAAATAACAATTTAAGCATTTGGTAACATTTTAAGTATTTACAGTAATTATTCGTTTGTTTTTTGAGTAATTTTTTTGATACTGTGTTTGAGTAAAAATTCCGATTTTTCAGATATTTTGTTTTTTTTCTACCTGTTATTAGAAATCAGTTAAATAAATTTTACTTTTAATCCAAAATTTGGATCAAAAATACCGAATACATCTTATTTGTTACTACAAAACAACCACCACCAAAGTTGAAAATTGAAGCGTTTTTAATGTCCTAAAAAGTTACATCGGAAAAAAACAAACATTGTAAAATCAATATATTCATCTCTCTACTCAAAATCTAAAACGATTAAATTATTATTTATAAAAATTGATACGCAGAAGTTGTCCTTACTTAAAGTGTCGTCAATCGCTCGTCGACGCGTTATCGCGTTCCAACACTCTATTTATACTATTATACACCTTTTACTTAATAATTTATTACTATGACATGTCGACTTAAAACTAAAATTTTCATCGATCGTTTGGTATCGCGGTTAAGTGTCCTTATAATTTGTATGAAATAAAATAAGATATGTAACTAAATATATAACATACAAATTACATAGTTACTATTCTCTGTATATATAGGTACCTATTTATATACTTATAAGTTATAACTAAAAATAACATTTTCGTACAATTAATTCTGAATTTTGCTTTTCGTGAAATTATGTTTCTGGTTAATTGTTATTCGTGAATACATTTACAAGAAAACGTACGGTAATCAGAAAAGTTATACATGTACCTAACGTATATTTAACTCAAAATATAATCAATTCCGAACAATGTGCCTTGTCGTGAAAATAAGTGTTCTATGTGTGGTTATGATAAAAATAAAATAGTGCATTTACAAGGGAAATATTATTTAAATTTGTATATCAACTCATTAATTTTACGCGCGTGGAAAAATAATATACAAACTAAATTACAACTTGCATTGAATATTGTTTTAGATAGGTAAACGACGTAATTTATTTTACTGATACTATAATATATAGGTTTAATAATTTTCAAGTCATATAGTTAATTAAAATAGTTAAACTAATTAAATACCTTCACTTATGGTAGGTAGGATTTCGTACTTTTTGAACACAGCATGTAGATACTAAGTTATTACAGTATCGTAATCATCAACTGGTACACGAAAAATAGATAGACGCTAGTTCCCATAATCAAATAGTTTGACTAAGTGGTAGAACTTTAATGAAATTTAGTTTAAGTATATATAGTGTTATGAATCACTATTTGATCAATATTTGGTAAACACGTAATTAATAAATTTGGTTAAACATAAACTAATTGATTTAAATTATTTATGTTATCAGTTATCATATACTTGCACAGTATTTATTATTAATATGATAAAATAACATTCTATATCTGTACAGGTTCGGTAAAACACTAAAATATTCAGGATTTAGAAAAGACATCCTTATATAGCCTAGGTTTTAATATGTAAAAATGAACATTGTATAATACATAAGGTTAAATTGAACTTTTTCTCAAACAAAATCTATGGATACCACTATAAGTATTATTATATGCGTTGAACCCAAGTCAAGAAGGAATGAAAATACCATATTTTACCTTTTTGCTGAAAATCATAAGCTGGTAAAATATTATTTTAAAAATGAAATAGGTACATATAGCAGCTCACTACTAATAATGATTTAAATACATACAATATATTTTAAAGTATAAAGTGATATAGTAATCGTATAACATAGATTGTACAATACAAATTTAAGATAAAATAATATCAATAATATACATTTATATCAACAATAATTATAAATAAATAATACCTACATTTAATAATAATTTATGGAATCAGTTATTCGATTCCATTGATTTAGAGTTGTAGAATTAAAAATAAAAAGTTTAGAAATATTTTATGTATTTTTTTTTTTTTTTTTATAAGTATCAACATTAAAACAAATATTTTTATTTCTCATAATTATATTAACTATATTAATTAACAAAAAAAAAAAAACAATTTATATTTGTAATTTAATAAAATATAATGTCGTAGTATTGATTCAATGTACCTACATGACTACAATTTAAATACTTTTAATTTGAGATTCAAAATTATTAATAAGTTAAATTATCTTATATTCTACATATACACAGAGGTTGATATTAAAGGCATTATATTCCGAGCGGAACATAACATATTGTATTAGTTTTACAATAATGTGTGTTCTTAATTTTGTGCCTGTCACGTTATCAATTGGAACAATACGAATACTTGAAATACTTCATTATTAAAAATTAATGGTAGTTTTTAATGGAAAATTTTGATATAGTTAGCACTAGTCAAAATTAAAAAATTCCAATTATTTTTAAAAACAATCGTTGAAACCTTAAAAAGGAAACCAGAAATTTTATGCAGCTTGAATCGAAATGGTTTTATTGACTCGTTTGTAATTTAATACAATATTATATTTTATATTATTAAATATATTCAGATTTGCCACAATCTATTTAATCCACAACATATTTACATCATTATACCATGCTTAAGTAAATAGCAACAATTTACACAGAACTGTTTGTAATAATTAATTGGTATTTTATATGTTGTACTTATCAATAGTGTAGGTACCAATGACAATTGTATGAAATAGTCAAGTTCTTAGCTAGATTTCTTTTGTTATTTTAAATTTAATTTAAATAACGAAAAAAGTAATATAAAAATTAGAACATAAACAATGATTAATGTATCTATGTTCATATTACCAGATTAAATTCGAAAACTACAAAAAAATCCTTACTTTTATAAGTCGTTTATTTGTATGTCTTTCTTAAGCACTCTACCTTACAGTAAAAAATAATGTACTTAAGAAACTTAATATACTTTGTGACTTTTCATCTCAAATTGAAATTTGAGCTATAAATAATAATAAAAGATTAACTTTTGGTTAAACGCTATTTTAAAATAAAATAAACTTTTTATTATATTATTCTCTTAGTAATAGATAATACTCAATAATTATCGATGCATATTTTTTAACTTATTTGGTATAGTATGCTTACCATGTATAAAATAATAATTAAATTTAAATTATACAGTTATTGACAATTTCAAAAATGCTCCGTGGAAATATACATTTTTATTTTCAATCGAAAACCTCTTTGTAAATAACTTGTAAATAACTGTAAATAATTTAATGATATGTTCATTATTAGATATATTTTTTGAAAATGTAGATAAAATTTATTTTAAATTTAAACTTAGCGATTATTCAAATGCTTATGCTAAAAATAATAATATTATACTATATTATTATAGTCCTCACAAATGTTTCAAAAAAAATATATAAATTGTAGTTATTATGTAATATTGAATCTAGTATTTTTTTATACTTGGACCATTTTAACAAATTATTTATCTTGATTGATTAATATTATCACTTAAAAATGCTCAATCCCCATATCCCCATATAAACCCATTTTAATGGACCTATTATCCATACTACATACTTATAAATTATAATATAAGTAAAGTTAAATTAAAATATAAAGTTAAATAACTTAAAAACAACTATTTCAATATCTGTTACCACCACTACCTGGAAACCCAATCAGACGACTCATGCGGAACTAGTGCTGTGACCTAAAAACTGTATAAATTGTAAACTGTAAATGTAAATGTAAAGCCACTAGGTGTCTCTAATGTGAAATTTTCTACCAAGTAATTATTCATTGTGTTTTTCTCATTCCTATCATAATTATTACGTATTGTACACAATATACACTTGTATAGATTGTAATATTTATTTAAAAATAAAATCATAATTAAAAAAATATATTATATATATTTCAATATCTTTAGAAAAATTATTTGCTAAATAATGAAAAATTGGAATTCGTGTCTCCACAAGATACTCCTTAAGTAATGAGTTGTGTAAAACAATTTCACTGTACATTATTATAATAATATTAATTATGTTAGAAATTCATTTTTTCAGCAAAAATGAATTAAACCTCCTTATTACCATAATTGTAAAAACTAAAACTATAATAGAAAATATAAATATATCATATAGTATATTAATATATTTTGTAATATATAGACAGATTGACCATTTCCGTTTATAACCATTTATCGAATGAATATATGAAATATGTTTTCATTGAATTCAAATTTAATACTTTAATGTCTGTATTGCCATGATATACTGAATGTCTATTTCCAAGGAATTAACTACTTACCAAATTTTAATCTATAAGAATACAATAATAATCATCATTAATATTTTAGTCATTGTTATGCTAGCCGTGTAAGTTATCACTGGGGGTTTAAAAGAGGGTAGATTTATAGTGGTTGAGTGGTGGGACTAGTGGGAGTTACTAATATAATTTGAGTTATCTGCTCCAACCATTATAAGAAAAACTAGTATAATAAATAAAATAATAATAAATATGATGTGTTATTATATATTATTATAATATATTATTTGTTTTAATTTAGTAGATTTTTAAATATCTATTTGACATAAAATATGTTTAACAAATTGAAGACGATTAAAGTTTATCGATTTTATAATTTTTGATTAGTGATTTCACTAATAGAACTTCTTTAAATTCACCATCAATGTTACCAGGGACTTAATTAAAAGATAACATTACTTTTACTTTTATTTTGATATAAATTTTTGGTAATAATGCATTTATATTTGATTAATCAAACATATTTTAAATGTTTGTGATTACTCATATTATAATATCCAACATGAATAATATCAAAGCTAGAAATTATATTATTTTATTAGAAGAAAATATTAAATAGCTATTTTAAATGCACTATATAGTGAATATTATGTATCATATTGTAATAAATATTTAAATGCGATGATTTATGATAACTTTCAAGTGTATAACAACAATGATATACCACAATCATGCATTGAGAGATGATTAGGGCGAGGTAAATTGCTATACTCGGTCTTAACACTTTATTTATGTTGTCTGAGTTGTTATGATTTTAAAATCACATTAAAACAACACAAATCGCGTAGGTAATATAATTTTATCATAATTTAACAATTAATTCAGTAGGTAAATATGTAAATATTTCTCTCTGCGTGAAAATGATTTTAGATTTAATATAAAGACATGAATTAATGATGTACTTAAAAACTATTATTATTACTTATTTATTTCTATTTTTCGTGTAAATCTATTTATGATGGATATATTTTAATCTATTTATGTGAAAAGTCAACTGTTTTTAAGTTTTCTTTTTTGTTATAATATCATATTATTTTTCAATAAATAAACTAATTTTATTATAGTTAAAATTAGTATCATTTTCAAAAAGAGTCATTCAGACGGGTACAGGTATATCAAATACGGTTTATGATAGATTAAAAATAGCAAAACAAAAAACACAAAATATATCAAAATATTTTTAGTAAAAATCATTATTTACAATTTTAAAAAGGTGAGCAAGTGAATACTACTATCTATAGCGTACATTAAGTGTCAGTATTACTGTAGATAACGGATTTGTTAAATTTGAATTCAGTGATATATCATTGTGCGTGAAAAACAATTCTAAGCCAGATGATCTGAAGTCTGCCTAGGGTATTTTATTTTATATTATATCTATATTATCATTTGTATTTTATTTTACTATTAGTTTTATGGTAGATTGATTTAATTTTTCTTCAAATATTTAAAAAAAAATGTATTAATCTATTTTTTTTTTTAGATTTTTTTGGTTTAAAATAAAATACTTATAAGGAACCTTGTGTTAAATCGTTAAGCTTTATTCATAAGAATATAACAGATACAGATAATTTTTTAACAACAAAATAATTTGAGAATCATCACAATTCCGATGAATTTTTTCAAAATGATTTTTCTGAGAAAAAAATAGGTACTCAATATGTTTTCCCAAAGTATTAACAAGATTTAATTACCTACCAGAAAAGGTATTAAATTTAAAAATTTACGAATTTTTACTATTATGATGGGTGACGATAGAAAACAAAAAAAAAAAAAAATCACACTCACCAAATGTAATTCAATACAATCGTCGTTTGGCTCAGAATCCATCTCAAATAATAATAACATTAATTTTAATAAACATAGATTAATATTTATGATATGCAGCTGTTACGTTACAATTTTTAGATTAACATGATGATTGATAATATACAATGTCTATGTTTATTACATTTAAAATAAGCCATTCTCCAGCGATATATCATCTCTGAAGAGACTAAAGAGTGACTCAAAGCTGAATAGAAAATAATTAAATTAAATTAATAATAAAAATCTCAATTTGCTTTATTTTTTATAATCATCTAAAAGAACAAACTTTAAATGAGGTTTTTTCGTTTTTAATATTTAAGAAATACTGTTTTAATGACGTTTATTTTGATCATTAAAATTATAATTTGTGTTCCAATTTTGTCTTTAGTACTAAAATAAGGATAAGATAATGATGTTTTAAAATTTTAACTGAGACATAGTCGCATGAATTATTAATTTTTATGCATAAAAATAGTTTTTTTAATATGATTAGTTCCTGTGTTATATCTTATTGGTCTCATACAGATTATTTATTAACTTGTAATGTAATTTGTATTTTATAAATTAAAATACCTAATTGATTTTAATTGTTTAAATATAATTCAAAATAAAAACGATTCATTTGCAATGATCATTCTTTTAATTTTATTATATTGAAAATGTTAGAAATATTTAAATAAATATTTCTAATTTGTATGAGCTTAAACTAAATGGAATAAAATGAAATTCGTAAGTACATTATGGAATTAGTTTATTTGTAAACAGCGTAATAACAATTTGACGTGTTATTATAATTAATATAATTTTATAATATAAAATTAATTATTTTATTTCGTTGTACTGTAATTTGATATAAAAGTAAAAATAATTTAATGTAATGATTGTAACTAAAGCAAAACTGTGTTAACTGTGTATAATTTTAAATTTTGAGTGAATATGTCTATCATCACCTTTTGGAGACATAAAATGTCTTTAATATTCAATTTTGAGGGTGGTTTCTGTTAGAAATTAGATATCATTAATACTCAAACTTTAACTGAAAACAACTATTTAAAACCAGGAATTTTAACGCTAAGCCTGATTTTTTTTTTTATATTGTTATAATTTTTTTTTAATTCAAATACAAATAACTGTATAGATAAGAAATTTTAAATAAATGATTATACTGTCATTTTCTATAAGTGTGTTAGTTTCAAATACATTATGACTCTTTAAATAGACATATGAAATTAAAAATTTTGATTTTTTGGTTTTTATAAATGTTTATAAAAAATTATTCACTGGATCAAAATTCTTGAAAAGTTAATACAAGATTAAACAAAAGTGTTTCTTTTATCTGCATAAAAACATCAAAAATAGAAAGGCACAAGTTTATGCTAAGGTTTGAAAATTTAATATAATTTATAAATAGTTTGATCTGAAACCAAAATATTAGAGAATATATTAACTCAATTACTTTTTATAGACGTTTGAAGTTTAAATTAATTTAGACGGAACTACAATATATTTAAGAGATGTTAATTATTTCGTTATAATAAAGAAACATTATTCACGTGAACTAAAACTTTTAGGTATATTTTTCATTTTTCTATATGCAATGCTATTTTCAAAATATTTGAATTAATTTATGATATTGCCTATTTGTATTATGAACCTATCCTCACTGTTTTACGATGAGGTGGCATTGGTTTGAAAGTTAATAATAATAGTATACTATTATATGAATTATATTATTACTTATAAGCAATTATAATTAACTGTTTATAATAATATAACAAATGCAATATATTCGGTAATTGAAGAAACTTATTGTAATATTAATAGTTAAATATTGATACCTATTGGTTATTGCTATTAAATTAATTACATTTAATAAAATGAAATTTACTTATTGCTAAAGGCTAACAAATACTGTTTACGCTTAGAATCATTTTTCGTATGTATAATAATAATAAATTTATATCATTATTAAATTCAAATTTAACACAACCATTACAGTGACTCACTATAGTGAACACCTATTGTTCACTTGTCCACCTTTTTTGTATGTTTTTATTTTTATTTTATTTTTTCTATAAAACGGGTAGATTTATCATTTATGCGATCAAGTAAAGACAAAAACTACAAACATTTGTCTTAGTCAAACCACTAGTTCTCAACCATTATTGACATTATACGTATACATTATAGTTTTAAAGGTTTTCAGTAGTTGACAATTATTTTTTTTCCTAAGTCGTAACTCGTAGTATTTAGACGGAAATCACATACACAAACACAAACACATACATTTAATGTATATGTGTATTATGTTTAATGTATATATTATATACCTCAAAATGTCATTTGTAAAAATAGTTAATTAAAACAAATAAGTTTATCATAAAAACCTTAAACAATTATCAAGTACCTATTAAATAATCAGAACAATTTGCATTATGTTATTAAAAACCATAAGGAAAATACTAAAAAAAAAACTGCACTTGATTATAGTAGAAATGGTCTGTAAGACATAACTAGCTATATAATGAAGTGTCTGTAAATTTAAATAAATGTATAATTAACTTATTCATAAATACGCAATGTTATAAAACAAAATTATTCATAAAAACTCACATTAATTTGATAAGATGAGTTAAAAATGTGGTTATTTATTTTATACTTTAGTTAATACTAATTTCGAATCGATTAGATACCTAATCATGATTTATATACAATATATAAAACCTGGGTTAATAAGAATATGTTTCTATCCTAATATATTAAATTTAGTTATGCCAGATTTTTGATAACTGAATTAAAGAGCTGTAAATGGGTATTGAAAAGGGAATGAAGCATTTTGCCTCAAGTAGATATAACTTAATCCAGTCATTAAATCCTTTACAAGCCCTTTTGGTATGGTAAACAATATTGAGCCAGGTTAGACATGCACTGCATGTACGTTGGTATAATATGATGGAATTAATCAACGCATTTAACTGATTGAACTTATATTTATATGATATGCTTGGCATAAAAAATAGCATATTAATATATGCTTCTATTTACATACATCATATATATATCTAAATAATTATAGTATATAATTATAATATGTATTATGCATCTATCGTAAAAGACAAATATATGAATATTGAATAGGTATCAACTATAATTTAAAAAACAGTAGATTTTAGTATAGATTTCATTCTTAAAAAAAAAACTAAAATTATTTAAAAGCTAATGAAATTGCATTTCAATTCATTTCTTATCGAACTTTAATGCTCATCTAGTCATAGTTTGAGTAACACTCTTTAAATCACCCATATGTTATTAAACCCCGTTTTTAATATAAAATTATGAGTTATAAGATTGTATCTATATATTATATTTATTCATTTTTTCAATTCAGTATTTTTAAATCCATACATTTTCTATATAAATCAACATTTGAGTTGCTTTAATGAAAATAATACATTTGTTTCTATAGACAATGTTAAATTAAATTGTCTTTTTGGATTAATATATTAACTAATGGGTTGCATATTTTACGTTGCACCTTCATAAAGAGTATAATATTAGATTTCTAAGCTCTGAATGAAAAGTTTTACTTTGAACTAATATTAACGTCAATGAATGTCATTTCTAAAGATAAAGTTATCATATGCAACATTATGGCATTGTGCTAATTTTAAAAGCGTTTAAATAGTAAAACTGATAAATTTGGTATTTATTTAAGTAGATAAACAATAATTATTGAAAAAATGAATTGCCATAAAAATAAACATGTTATAATATTATAGGTAGTTATATTTTATCGATAAAAATTAAATACTCAAAATACCTTAAGTTTATACTTTAAAAGTTTGTTTATAAAAATACTATTCTTCTATGACAATTTTTCATTGTTGATTCATTATTTAATGAACATATTAATACAAATGTGGTTATTGTCACGTTAGCTTTTCTTATGAATATGCTAACTTTTATAATCAGATTTTAATGAAAATTAAATATTCACAATATATGCTTTTAATACATTTAGATTTAGATTTAAAATCACCTTTGTTTTAACAATCTAGTTGGTTAACATGAAATATTATTAATATTGTTAAAGTTATACCCATAAGACACGATGCTATATTATCAATAATCTAATATTTGATGCGTTTAGTTCCTACGTTTAAACTTTGTTTATTATTGACATGAAATATTGTATAATATAATATAATATGATAAATTCTATATGTACGAAAATATCCAATAGTCGTTCAAACTAATGCGAAAATAATTAAATGATGATATATAATATACTATTTTTAAAATAATGATAAAACATTGCTTTCGTAACGGCTACGAAATATATGTAAAAGTAGACATAGTGAAGATCGATTAAGTAAAACATATTTAAATCATTTTACAAAAACTTAGTGATGCTTGCAGCTAATTTTTATTGTTTCTTATGATATTATGTCTACCAATTAATTTAGAATTTTCGTAATTTTCTAGTAAATTATCTGTTCTCTGTTTTTTCTTATAACAAATTACATTTGCTTCTATCATTTAAAATTATTAATTTATTATAAATTTATTTTGTATTTTTTTTACGATTTAAATACATTATTGCTTTGGTCCAACAATTTTGCGAACAACTATAAATAAATAAAAAAAAAATAATAACAGTTATATATATAATAGGTATATTGTACATTCAAAAAACTTAAATAACGCGCCTGGTTTTATTATCTCTCTAAAAAAGAAGTAGGTAGTTAAGAGTTTTATGCTACCAACAAATGTTAACGAAAAAATCGTAAAAATAAAAAGCAATTGTACTACTATTAACTACTTAATATTTCCATTCGAAATCAACGATAGAATAAATAAATAAGTATATAAATATAAAAATCACTCGTTTTCAATAATAAGAGAATAGATTAGTTTTTATTTCTTTTATTTGTAGGTAGTAGGTACTTAAAATGTTACAATGAATAACCAAAAAATGTATATTTTATTTGATTTTAGAATAAAAATGAAACAATTAATCTTTTAGGTTCTTTTTATTTTGTTTTATTTTTATTTTTAGTATTATTATTTTTATTCCATGAATAAATAATCGTATACTGCTTTTCTATAAAGGACGAGTGCTATTCAAGTTTAATGTTAGTATCATATTGTAGTAAAATTAAATATTGATGTTTTAATTTCATATTTTAAACTTTTATTTATTTGTATTTTTAATTATTTGTACATCTAACTTTAGTATAAATTAAAATAAAAACATAACGATGGAATAAGTTGAGTTATAAATAAGCAATCACTTTTTGAGTTAAATAAAACCTGTGTTATAACTAATAAACATTTGTTAGTAATAACGTATAAGTGAAACTTAGGTAGAATCCAAATATATTCATTGAAAATATCTTGAGAACTTCTATATTTATTATTATTATATTTATATCTGTTTAGTATACTATTAAAATTTATAAATTTAAAAAAAAATACATATTACATTATAATTTATCCAAAAAAGTTGAATCCAGCGAATTAGTTCAGTACAGTTAATAAGAATTTTTAAGATTAATGGGATCAAAAAATATCACATATTAATGAGTAGTAATAACTAGTGTTTTGTAACAAAAATAAAATGTATTTCGGTTCCATTTTAGATACGTGACAATTAACATAATAGCAGGCCATTTAGAATATTGAGAACGTATTTACTCGATTCTCGTGTCTTGACAGCATACGATTGATCGCCGTATAAAATGAGAACAATTTAAAACAATATTGTTGAAGCTGAGTGAGACCTGTAAGACATAACGACATTCGTCACCGTATCTGGACGCGAGTATATGCGAGCGAAAAAATAAAATAAAAAACGGTTGGAAATTATTTCTCAATTTGTATCGCAATCGATGGTAGACTTTTCATAGTATTACCGACGATGCAACGTACGATATAATTTAAAACTATCACTGTGGTCAGTCACCAATGTTCAATCACCAACCAATGTGGCTAAATTGTTATATACCTACGTTATATTATTAAGCAGGTATATTCTTGAGTTTATATAATTTAATTTAGGTAAATGATATTTCGATTCGAAGTAATTGAAAAATAATAATTATTATCTACTACCTACACGTTAATGGTAAAATGGACAAAGAAGAACTGTGTAAATTAATTATGAAAAATTAATTTTTTATGTTCATAAGTTTTTTTCAATGATGAAATTAAATTCAAAAATATATTGTTTTTCTTCTAATAATAATTTACAATTTCTTCATAAGAAAAAGTAGTCCTTCAGTTAGGGGTGAATGCTGTGAATGTACATTATCCTATATCATTCGATGGGACGAATAACATCAGTGTTCGCGAGAATATAATAATTATTATATTATAATAATATGTATTCTATAGTCCTATTATACTTAACCTATAATTGTATTAAAATTATTTTAGAGTAGATTTTATTGTTTTGTCCGACTATGAAATATTTAAAAATAATAAAATAAAAAATGACTTTGTTTTTAGATTAATATCATGATCGCTTTTTTTCTGTTATCAGTGATTGCACAAATACAAAAAATATATTTAAATGTTTGTGTTATCTACGTTCACCGTTTTATCGATGATGACATTGATAACTAATATTTGACATGGACATATACAACAAACGTTTAAAATTTTTCCTTTTCATTTACTATACAACTATAGGTACCTACTTTCCTATATTTACCTACAGCAAATATGTACTTGAGTGTATTATATGTACACAGTGTGTGTGTGGGCTATTTTATTAGATATATCTGTATTGTGTATTCGGGCAAAGAGGTTTACGCGAAACGGTTAAATATATAATATATTATATGTATACAGGGATTTGACCGTATACCTTCATCGCGCCATAAGACCATACTCGAATATTCAACCTGCCACCTATTCCTGTATCAATTGCCTATCTGGGTCTCTTGTTCCTGATGAAAATATCGCGGACACCGATCGAAACCGAGATGGCCGCGGGAAAAGTACAAATACGGGTCCACTTGTCAGTGTCACGGTTTTCCGAAAATCCGGAACGTCCCTCGACTCCCTCGATACATATAGCCATATAGGTACTTTATCTCGCATATAATGCTATTGTTGTATATAGCACGGTCGCCGTCGTCCTGGAGACCTATATCGAGTTCGCTGCCGCCGTTCCGACAGTACGCACTGTTTCCGATGTACACATAAAATTCGGAAATATTACGTAGAAGCGAGCGAGCGAGCTAATACGTAATCGTATATTATATTATTATATACTCTTAGCTGTCCAGAATCTGTTGCACTAAATTTCAAAATTTATCGTCAGCTTCGGCAAGGACAAGCTTTTCAATACATCGATACAAACACGCGTGATGCCAGATTACGTTTCGAGTGTCCAGTGTGAGTTTCAGATTTACGGTGTACTCTGGACCACAAACATAACAAAACATGATAAAAACGAAGCTGACAATATTAAAATTCTTCGCATAAAAAATAAAACATAATAATTATGGATCAAATATTTTTTTTAACTGTTTTTTTCTAATTTTTTAAATATCTTATAGAATAGAAAATTAATTATGCCTTCGCATTAATCGAAATATTTGAAATGAAGTTTAATTAAAAACGCAATGCTTGACAAATGACAGATGATTTTTTTTCAGACATATTTTTTAATGATATGGTATAGGTACCTCTCAATACACGTTCTTTTATAAGTAATGTTTTGTGATATACGTCAAGCACAGAGTTGCGTTAGTTTCTTTTAGGGATAAAATTTAATCCCTTTATACGATTATATCGCGTGATAAACGAACTTTCGATTTTTTACCAAAAAATTAGGTGTGACAATGAAAATATGCGTCTTTACTTAACATTATGTCTTAAAGATGAAAAAGAATACAATCCCGTTAAAAACGTACTCTATATTGTGTCTGCAAAATAATATGGCTACTTACAGATATATACTATATACATTAGTGTTGGGGTGAGTTCTCTAAGAAAGTAAGTGAAAACAGACTTTTGGAAAAAAGAAAATCGAAATAATACTTATATAGGAATTACTAATACTGTCGGAGTGGCCGTACAGAAATTGGATGCGGTTTCATTCAATAAACTATATTACGCAGTAATAATATCATAATAATACTACTAACCTAATCATTATTTGCATATTTTGGCAGTGCCGCGGTAGTTGTATGTAACTTTGTAAGCCGAGTGCGGTGACGTAAGCAATGCGAGACGACCCACTGAGAAAAAAAAATCGGTAGGTTATAAAATATATTGTAATAATATAATATCATCGCGTTCATATTTCCGCGCACGTAGTTTTATCGTGGATATGTTGCAGATTATTTGTATAATTTTTTTATTATTTATTATTTTACCACAGCGTAATACGTTATTCGTTACATTTCCGTAGGTTTTTTTTCTACGTGTTGACTCAGACGGTGTAGTGTAATAAGATATGCACATTATATGTATATGCATAATGCGTGTATTATGTACTTTGTTCGATTGTATCCCATACCTTCTCGAAAATCCGGAATTCTAGCACACACAACCTTTACCGCACCCGCTCGTCAACCCATCTAATACCAACTACCATCACAGACCCCGTTACGCATATCCACAAGTATATTATATTAAAATATTGTTTACACGGTATCAACTCTATGGTTTGGAAAATGTGGAAAATGGTAATTTATATTTTCTCGTCTAAGGATATAAACTGGGCGAAATTAAAAAAAATATATTCTCGTTGAAATACGTTGTAATGTGTCTCGGGTTTTCGCTTAAGGTCTTGTGTTTTTATTTTATTTTATTTAAAAATTTTCCGGCTTGGATAACTAAGATTATTATAGCTAACATTTTTTTTTTTTTTTTTACAGATTAGGTAAACATTAATTGTTAGTGTGTATTTGTATATTTGCATATGTGTATTTACGGCTAGTCTTGAAAACGATCGAATAATCGATTTTTTAATTCTCCGTATAAACTATAATAATATATTGTATCTAATGTAAACAGTCTTAAAATATTATATCTATTCAATTTTTTATTTTTATTTTCTGGACAAGTTTTTTTGGAAATGATTTCTTTCAAAAGTTTCATTTAAATTCACATCGTATGTTTTTTTAGATTTTTTTTTGATTTTATTTATCAGTCCTCAGCCAGTAAAGAAGGAAAATGTTGTTAGTTGAGAGCCGATACGTCCATACCATTGGCATCTGAAGGGAGCCAATACGGCCACCTTCAAATGAATATTGGGAGCCAAAGCGGACAAATGGGAGCCGATGCAAATACTCCGATTTCTCTGAACTTCAAAAAATGGAATAATTTCAATTCATATTTTCATGCAATTTAACATTTATTATGTATACATATTTATTTATACAATTATTGGATAAAAAAATACTAAGAATTAATTTAATAATCAGAATGTAAACATCGTAAAAAAAAAACTATAAATGTATCACATTTTAACTGTAATTCTAAAGTTTTGTTTACTTATTCATATTTAAATATTTAAATAAATAAATAAGCTATATTATGAACGATTTAAGTAAAATTAAATTTCAAACAAAATTAAAAACATTATTAATTACGTATAAACATAATTTTAATTAACACATTTATTAGTTTTTAAAGGATATATTTTTGAGATATGAAAAAAAAAAATTACAATTAAATTATACATAATTTGAAAACTTAAAACAATTATCTTTTGTCAAAATGTATGTTAAATTTAAAGCAGTTTAAGACACAAAACAGTAGTTTACTTTTAATTAATTATAATTAATAATTTATTAATGTATTTAATCTTTTGTCAAACTCTTTACTAAAATTTAAACCCATATAATATATAACTATACTACAGATAATTAGCGTACCTATTTACTAACTATTATTTTAATGTATGCAGGTTGATTTTTTTTCTACCCTGTGTTTGTGCTTGACAAATGTTTTATTTAAAATGTTTCTAGTCTGAAATCATACAAAATATATAAATATTTAAGAATACAGTCGGTAAAAAAATTATAAAAATACATAAGCATATTTGTTTTATGTGCATTTGAAAAATGAATTTTGACAAAATCCCAAAAATTTGCGAACTATTTTATAATTGGAAATTCATAAAATTTTTATTTTTATATGTAAGCTTTTAAAATTGAATACAGGATTCTTTATAAGTAGTTGATACTAAAACTATAAAATCTAAAAAAAAAAATCCACCCCGTATATAACGTTTTTGAATTATAACAAAATAATTAACATCGTTATATTATATCCTTTAAATACGTAGGTATGACATTTTTTTAAAAAATTTGAACTTCATATGACTTCACAAAAAAATCATGTTTAAAAAGTTTTTTAAATTTTTAGTTTTATAACTGTGTCCCAACTTCAATATAAATTCAATTTAATTTTCTACTAGTAACCACCTCCATCTTCCAATGATGGAAGAGTTTTTACTGCTCTAAAAAATTATGATAAACATAAAAAACATACCCACAATCATTGTAAAACAAATACATTCATTATTCAGCTTTGAATCTAAAAATATTATAGAATCTATATAACTATCAAACTAATTTTAATATATTTTAAAATATAATTTATTCTGTAGTAATTTTCCACATAAGCCATATAATTTTTAAATGCAATTGTTTATAAATAATAATACTTAATATTTATAGGAAACTAAAAAATTTGAATGAAGTTCATAAATTTTATTTAAAAAATTTGATAATAATAGGTAAAACAAACATTGCAGTTAAATATAAGCTTAAAATGTCTTAAAAACATTAGTTAATCAACATTATTTAAAACATTAAAAGTTTGATCCATTAAAGAATTTAAGTAGGTATATATTATTATATTTATATTTAATAGAGTTTCGCTCAGATTCAGAATCGTTCTTTTGAGTGAAATGATTGATCACTTTTTCCAAACTTATACTAACACTACACTTGTTTGCAGATGTGTGAGTCAAATTATTTTAATTTTAAAATTATTATAGTAACAAAATACAACAAAATATATTTATTTTCAGTATCGTGTTTAACTTAAAAATCTAATAATTTATCAACATAACCTGTTTAAAATTGTATTTATTATTATTTGAATTTTGTTGGAAATTAAAGACATTGCATTTTAGAATAAAATATCATGTAAGAAACTAATAAAATAAAAAATAAAAACACTTTTTTGTAAACTTTATTTTTATATTCCAAGAATATGTTATTTCCTATAGTATGATACGAGATGAGTTTCATCGAAATAGAATTTTAAATACCGTATGTCTTACTATGACATATGCGTATATTATATTTACAAATAAGCGATTAAACCGTCCTTGGAGGTGTTGTGAAAGTTTTGATTTTTCAATCAAAGAATATTGAACTACTCGTGAATTTATATCTTATATTAAATGTTATATTGAGTATGAACAATCTATTGAATTATTAATTTAATTTAAAAGCTTGAAATGTTTAATTTGTGTTCATGCCAACAATATAATATAAAAGGTTTCCAAAGTGTTTTAAACATTTTTAAACAATACTCAGATAATTTATATATTTGTATCAAATATATCTACCTAATGGTTATTATAGTAGGTACTATACATAGTTACTGTTATTGATCGTTACATATATCTTAACTTATTGAATATTATTTTATTTTAAATTATTGTTGAATAATTGGTGGTATATTATTAAACAAACCATAATACAGTTAAAATAAATTGGCTTCAATTAATTAAACTGTAATATAGAAATTAATCAGCTATAATAGTTAAGTAAAGTTCTATTGGAGTTAAATTTTAAGTACTATATGAGTGTACCGGTCTATTAAAAGTATTTAAACTACGGATTAATTATACAAAATCATATATTCGTACCACATAATATTATATAATCACTTGAAGAAAAGTTTATATGTCCATATGACTATTTACGTCAATTTCGACTGAAAGAAGTATAAAGGTACACGTTTTCGACGAATTTAAAAACATTAATTTTCTAAAAATTGTACAAAAAAAAAAATTTTATTAGGTCTAGAATAAAAACATGATTCGTTTAACTACATAATTGGTATCCTACGTGTAAAAAATGTAGATGTTTAAAAACTATTTAAAATTGCAGTTAATATGAACTTAACTTAATTCTATCTTCTTTTAATTCAACTACATATATTTTAAATAATGGTTTAATTAAAGTTTTTTGGGTCGATAGTTTTTATACACTTGTTTTTAAGTACTTTAAAACAACTGTTAGTTAATTAGCGTAAAGAAAAATAAAACATTACGTTGGTAGTTTTATAAGCATAATTTATTGAAATAGTTGTTTGATCCCTAATTACAATTTCTCGACATAAGTTATACAAACAAATTACATCGATATATGTATATATTAACTGTGAATTAAAAACATAAAAGTGCTTATAATCAACAGCTGACTTGAAAAAAAAAATTTAATTAGGTATTACTTACTATACTTAATACTATATATTTAAACTTTAACATTTATTTTATATTGGCTGTTTTGGTTTACCCCAAAAAAATAGAACATACAATTATAGATTATAACTTCAAATATTACTTAACACTTTGCTACACTATCGTTTGTAATCGTATTATTTTATTCGTACCTATATTATTCATATATAATATAGATAATAGTTATAGTAATATGTATTAGATATATGACAATAAAACATTATTTTAAAGTTTTAAACACACATTTATCATATTTTTTTTTCCATTTCCAATTTTTATTGTATTCTTTTATTCTAAACAAATTATTAATTTATTTTATTTTATATCTTAAAAATATAGTTTTTATTATTTTTTTGTTACAAATATTAGTTTATTCTTTTAGTTTAATAATGTAACGCATAAAAAAACTAAACAGATACAATTGATACATTAAAATCGGCATCACGCTATTGTTCCATTATATTCACTGAATAATTATTGATGACAGTGATTTGATATATTTAGTTGTAAAAGTTAACAAAATATATAGTTTAAAAATAATATTTAGATATTATATAAAAATAAAATATTTTGAAAATTATAAGTTATAACCATCAAATGCAATATATAGCACACAATAATTATACAATAATATAAAGTACGATTATTTTATAAGAATTCTATTGGATTAAAAAAAGATTAATCGACCAGGAAAAATAAGCAATAATTTATTTATTACTGCGATTTATATGAGATAATATCATGTCATAAATTTAATTTATAGTTAAAATTAATTTTCAAGCTCATTAAATTTTAGTTTAAATATTGTATAAATCAATACACTGTACGATTTTAAATGCTATATTTGTATGAGTGTGTATTATGCATATGTGCATGTCTTATAATATATTATGTATTTATTTTATAAATTGTGTTTTATTTTTTTTTGTGTATATTGTGTTTAATATGTACATGTTATATAATAGAAAAATTCCCAGATATTGAACTAGAGGATGAAATGTTTAACTGGGTCAAAAAACTTGTAAATGTAATTCAAGGTTCCGCATAAGTTGTTATTGCTGAAGTTAAGCTTAATTCCACAAATATATTTTATGAGCGTCTGAAGTTAAAATATTTACGACATCGGATATTCAGGCTTAAAAAAACGATGTCTCGTCAGATCATATTTTTGTTTATTTTTTGTCATAATTCAAAAATTATTATTCTTAGACATTTATATTATTATTATTTTCTATACTTAATGGTATTTTAAACATATTTCTACTCAATTAAAGTTGATTGCACCTAAAAATTTAAAAATTTCGAATTGTTAAGTTTTGTTAATAAAAATATTTAGGCTCAGTAAATAAGATTGAAATTTTTCAATAAAATCACACATAATAATAAGCAATATTTTTTAGTAATTTTAAATATACGCTATTTTTGGTTAAAAGCGTTTAATTTCAAATGTTGATAAATTTCGTACGAACTATAATCACTTGTAAATTATTTTGTAGTAAAAAATGTATAAAACGTTCAATATTTATAGCAAATATGGACTTAATGTTAGCTTAAATTGTTGGTATTTTAGTGTAGTTAAATATGTTAGTCGCAGGGACTTTGTTCGTGTATATTTTATATATGAAATAGTACTTTCAGAACATTTAGATTAATACTGTTTAATATTTATACTATAAACATCGATTTTCGGTTAGTTAGTCTTAACTCAAAAGCCAATTACAATTATTTATGATATTCTATAATAATTACAATTTTTTTGCAAGAGCAAATTCAACCTACCGTAATACTAATAGTAAAATAAATAGGTAGATCACAAAACATACTTAGTTATGTAATCCATTGCATTACAGTCAACAAAGTACTCAATGATAAGATTCTCGTGGTAGTCGACACCCTTCCATGCAGTATAGCTGTTTTTTACTTTCCTCCTTTTTAGCTATTGTATTTCATAGGGTTTTATATACGATTGGATGTTGAAGAAATAGTTAAAAATCTAAAAGGTTACAGTTAATTTTGTAAATAATAAATAAATAAATGATTCATTATTTGTTTCATATTGTTTAATATGTTATATTACTTATATTTTATAAATTATAAGGCTTATACACCTACTATGAACATATATAATTAAAGCTCGGATCCTAAAGCATATACTTAGTTTTTTATATACGAGATAAGAGATCTAATTTTTATACATAAGTTCGTTTCACGTCATTCTGATTCCAAATTAACCAATTTTTTTCTTTTACTTTTTTATGTAAATGCTTTTTTTTTGCCTTTTTATTGTTTTTTTTTTTTTTTTTTTTAAATATTTCATCTGTGGATATTTAATGTTTATTGTGCTATTGTTATAGATACAAATTAATTAATAAGAAATTTAAAAACCCAGAATGCGCACTCAATGGTAATATTGGATTATTACCTATTATTTTCGTTATCAGCTTATTTATTAAATATATTAAACATATAGATTATCGATTTGCATATAGTCTGCAGTACCTATACTCAGTATGCTTGTGACATCGATATCGATTTTTTCAAAATTTAAGATTTAGTTTTGTAATTTGAAACCTCTAGTATTTTTTAGTCGTTTTCTATGTACAAAAATATTTTTTCGGGCGATAGAGTAAGTTTCACTACTGCAAATCTAGGGAAATACATGGTATGCTGTTATTTTTTTTTTAATTTAAATTAATATTCCAAATTTTTTAATTCATTTTTTTAACTAGTTCATGTTCATTTTTAGTTATGCTTTTTTTAAAAAAAATAAAAATGCTTCTTTTTTGCATTTTTAAAACAATCGTGTGCTTTTTTGTTGCTTATTATGCTTTAAAATCAAAACCCTACCTATACATAATTTATATTAGGTGTGAAGTTACAAGAAATATTGTTAGTATCTTCATGTATTTTGAGAGGAGGGAGAAAAACTATTTTAGTCATATCTCCTTCATAAAATAAATCCTAAATACGCCATTGAGTATTTACTAGATTAAATATTACGTATATTTTATAGTTTTATATAATTATTATTAAGCAATATTCTTTAGTATAATTATTAATATTGAGATATTAGAAAATATTCGTAGTAATTATGTTTTTAAAATGTAAGCACATGAATTAAAAAAAAAAAAAAAAAACATTGCTTGATTTGAAAAATGGTTATTATTAAGTCATATAATTAAAAACTCTACAACTTAAAATAAAAATAAAATTATCACAATTAAGATTAAAAAAAAAATGAGCGGAGCATGCTGTAAGAAATACTGTATACTGTATAGTTTATATTATATTGTTTAATTTTATAGGTAATTTGAAATTCTTAATACTTATAATCACACATTTTCAAAATTAATTTATCTATATAGTTTTTCTAACAGTTTTAATTTTAATAACTTACTGAAAATATATGTATTGAAACAACATAATTTTTACTTTTGAAAATTCACACTTTAATAATTATATAATTTATTGCTTTTGTTGACAAATAATTAAACGAAAACAAATAAATAACAAATACAAATAAAATGACACTTATTTAACCTTGTTATGCAATATAAACTTTTACATAGAAATAATAATTACCTTACTTTTAAAAGAAAACTAATTTTTATCTGGAGCATATATTTTAATTTGTTTATTTATTATTTTATTTTATTTATTAAATAATTTATTACATTAAACTTGTATTATTACATATCTAAATTTAAACGAAATAACAAATTATAAGACGTTCATATTATTTAAACATATGAGTATAATATGAGAGAAACTTTTCTGTATTTATTAATTTTTATTTTTTTTTTGTTATGAATTTGATTTAAATATATCTATGGTTAATTGGTTAATGGTTATAGTACTTTATGTCGATAATGTTTTCTGTGCTTACTTCTTTGAATTTAAAAATATTTGTATATTCTAAACTTGTTCCTGACTTTTATATGCTAAAATAAGTTTTTACACTAATTAATGAAATGTCAGCAAAAATATTGAACGTTATTTAAGTGTTATAGAAATAAGATGTTACCGTAAGCAAAAAAAAAAAATAATTATATATGTATATATATATACAATATTAATAAATAATAATATAGTATACCTAACGACTGATACAACGGTTTTATTATAAAATGCTCTATCAATATCAAAAACGAATCTTTTTTTATATTTAAGTCATATAAAATGCACCGGAACAATTTAGACATAAAATATATATTTTATAAAAGTACTACTAGGTAAGAAATGTATGAAATCTTTGGACTAGAGTGTTGTATTACTTAGAATTTATTTACAATGTTCATTTTAGTTAAAAGATTAAGGATTTAGGTGCTGTTTGAGAAAATCTTCTAGATTACTCGGTTTGTAGAGATTATTTCATATATATTTTGGTATTCTATAGAAATTATAAAGATTTCTCTGTGATTAAACCTGCGTGTGTTTGCACCCACATGAATTTTATATTCTTTTGGATTGGGTTTGATTCATTTTAGACGTATTAAGTAATTTAGTCTGTCGGGTTCTTAAGTGTCAGGAGAGCGCTGAGTAATATTAATATTTTATACATCCAACACCTACGAGCACCAATGAAATGTGTTAGTTTTTAGTCATGAGTTTAACGATTATCCGTAAATATTATTGTGTTTCATGTATTTTAACGAAAAAAATATACTAGTGTACGTGTAATGAAAAGAAATATGTCTCTTAGGAAATGATGCTCTGATGGCATTTAAGTAAAGTGGTTGTATCCTTTTAATATTTCGAAAAACGAGTACATTTATTTATATTATACCTACTTATCTTTTACATAGGTACCTAATAAATGTTTACTACCTTTAAGACTCACATAAAACTATTTTATATACGAAAATAATATAACAGTTGTAAAAAAACATCGTTTATTTTTTAAGCTTATTGATCATATTATATTATATACTTAGTTATAAACTTACAACTTATAAATTATAATTATCAGTACCTAGCTCTTTCAATGTATTATATTGAAAATATTATAAGCTTAAAATTATAAAACTAATTTTTACTTGAAAACGTGTTTTATTCATTTTAAACTGTTGATTTGTAATAAAACGTACCCATACCAAAAAATATTTTGCAAACTATATAAATGTTGAAATATTTTTTTTAATTTGTTTAATTTTTGATATACAAAATTTACATCATGAAAATGTCTATTCGTTGAAAAAATTATTTTACACCTAAACGAATTTGCATTTTATACGAAAGAAACTTTATTTTATGTATATATTTTTTAAATGAACTATTGTATTTTAGGTATTACAATTTTAAATGATTATGAGCTATATTATTATAATAACAAAATTATTATTTTTTTTTAATCAGAAAACCATATTATGTTTTACGATTCAATGTATGGTCTCAATAATAGGTTACATAATATAATCACACTCACTTAAAATATTGGATAAAAATTACAATAAATTAATATTATTAAAATATTCTAAATTATAAAATATTTATTAAAATTATATAAATTCATATTTAATTACTTATTTATTGTTTCAGGTTTGATTGCACCAAATTAGATTGTCAAAACAAACAAATCCAGTTAACAAGTAATACTATTTAAAAATAACAGACTATCATATCACTTAGAATAAAATACATTATATAATTACAAACAAAAGCTTGTATTTATAATGATAAAAATAAGTTTGCTTTGTATATAATAGTTTATACAAATCATTTTGTTTAAATATTATACGACATTACCAATAAGTTAATGTATTAGATTTCCGCTATTTTAACTTGTGGATTTCAAATTAAAATTTTGTGTTTGGGTTCTATCAATTAATAGTATTTTCTTTTCATGAAATAATTCAAAAGAATAAAAATGTACTTTATGAAAATATTAATTTATCATGCAATGTATAAATTATAAATATTCTAAAAAAAATCTGTTAACAGTTTCATAATTTTAAAAAGCGTTTATTCTAAATATTAGCTTGTTATTAATATTCATTTTAGATTCAAACTGAATGTCTAATCAATCGGACATATACCATTTATAGGTTGACAGATATACAATATATTGTTTATAGTAGTTAAGTATACATTTTCCAAAAAATTATGACTATCAGTTTGCACAGTGCTTATATATAATACAATATAGTTATATTCATGTTTCTACACGCTTTAAATTCATAGTTTGAAATGTTAATTATATTTTATCACCACAACCGCATCCATAAAATTTATGACTTATTTTTGAACGTAGATCAGTTTAAGGAATTTTTCTACTATTATAAAAATTACAGCTACTTAAAATAGTCACATTGTACTTATAATTTATATTTTAGGAAATATTGTCAATTAATTACTTATTTCAAAAAGATTATAAATGCTTCTTAAATATTATATATATATTTAATCGATTGTTGACAAAATATACTGTTCTTAACGACCTAATATTTATTTATTTATTTAAATATTTAAATTGGCAAACCCAGTTACAATTCTTAAAGAAATGCGTCTTTAGGGTTTTGAATAATATAATATTTTGTTATAACAGTAAATAACTTGTTTATCTTGAGTATAAAATGACAGTACAAATAGTAGGTAGTATAATTGGTATAATGAACAGTTTTTATATGATATAGGTATGTGATGTTTTGATATTTATGTCAAAATCATTCACAATATGAAAATAATTATTAGTATAAAACTAATATATAAATAACAATGAAAACTTAACTCAATAGAATATTGACATAGAATGTAATTACACTCGTTTTAGAAATGTTCACGCTTAGAGTGGCCTAAATTAATTTTATAATTTATATTTCATGCATAATCTATTGATAAAATATATTTTTGAAACTTCAATCATTTTTCTGCATTAAATGTTTTTTTTTTAAGTAGGTATTTCATAATTGTATACCTACGTTATAATTTTTGAAAAATATTATACGCTTAATGATAATATAATGACTTTTCAATTCTAATACATAATACCATGTGTTTAAGTCTATAGATATAGCGTGAGCCACGATGTATATAAATATATAGCAATGGTGTATATCAGTATATAATTGCAAATTTTAGAAGTATAAACTGTATGGTTCGGATAAATTTGAGTGTACTTTTATACTAAAAACATATATGATAATAATATAATATATATTATTAAGTAAACGAAGTAAATATTTACAAACTGTATATAACAAAAGTACAATAAGTACCTAATACAAATAATACATTTTAACAGAGTTTGACGGGTTGAGTGAGTCCAGTAACGCCACTTCAGTGTATTATATATTAGCGATATTGATAATTTTTGTAAGTTAAATACCTATCTTACAATTAATTGTGTTTTGTATTCATACCGCACAACCATCTATATATAATATTATAGTTATAATATATTATAATATATACATGGATGAAACAGATAACGTATAAAGCACGAGGTCAAAAAATGATAATTATGGGTACTACCCTAAAATACTTAATTTAGCCTATATCACTAGCTATTATATTATAATATTATACTATTACACTTATTCATTATTAAAGCGTTAATTTTTTTTTTAGTCCTCTCCAAGTGAATATGAACATCGTAATTTAATGCATACATTAATGTAATAACAAAATAGTTGAAATAATAATATAATGAATTTTTTTTTTTTTTTTTATTTTTTATTATTAATAAAGCCTCGGCATCTAGGGCCATTGGCTACTACAAATTTATGGGGTTACATTGGAAATGTTATATTGGAAGATAATTGCTTAATATTAATACACATATTATTTTACAGAAGGTTAATTAAATTAGAATTGATTATAAATGATATCATGTTTTGAATGTTGGCTGGCTGAAGTGCTTCGGCGAGAATGTATGAAATTCCTGCTTCCCGTTTTTCTCTCTCAAATTGGCGGCATTCAGATATAATATGCTTGATTGTGAGCTGTGTGCCGCAGCTTGTACAAATAGGGGGGTCTTCCTTCTTCATCAGATGTTGGTGGGTTAACGATGAGTGCCCTATTCGCAATCTGTTGATTGCCGTTTCTATTTTCCTGGATGTGTTCGAAGGAGAGGGCCATGTTAGGGTGGTGTGTTTGATCTCGTTTAGTTTTGTAGAACCTAGTCTCCAAGCCCGAAGCCATATGTTGCTTGTGATTGTTTTAGCTAGAGATTTAGCGTCGTGTAGAGTAAAGACATTAAGTTTTATAGCGTCCGGGGATGTTATTGCTTGGCGAGCATTTTCATCGGCTCTCTCGTTTCCCGTGATTTGACTGTGGCTGGGTATCCATATCAAGATTATGGAGTATCCGGAATTTGTGAGGTTATGCAGTTGGTTCTGAATTTTTCTGGCGATTTCATTCGGAGTGAAGGGGTTTTGGATGCTCCTTAAAGAACTTAGCGAGTCGCTTAGGATAGCTGCTTTGAGTATGCGTCTTGTTTTGATGAGGTCTAGGGCGTAAGAAATTGCCGTTGCTTCCGCTGAGTATATTGAGCAGAAATTGGGGAGTCTTAGCATTGATACGTGGTCTTTAACTACTACTGCGGCTCCAACGCCGTTATCAGTTCTGGAGCCGTCGGTGAATATTTCAGTGTGGTCACAGAGATCGGAGGTGATTGATTGTAGGTGTTGGTTAAAGACTATGGGTGGGGTGTCATTCTTAACTAGTTCGCTAAGTTCGCTGTTTACATAGTTGTTGAATAGCCAAGGGGCCGTCAGAGGGATTTCATTTTTAATAACATCTGAGTGCGGGAAATGGGTATCATCTAGGAAGTCCGTGATTTGTTTCGATACTCTGAGATTGTTTTGGGTGCGTCTAACTGCAAGCAACATGGTGCTTTGTACCCTCCTGATGTCGAGTGGTGCGACTCCGGCTATGTTGAGGACGCTAGGAATTGGGCTGGAGCGAAAAGCTCCTGTGACTAGTCTTAAGCCCGTGTTGTGAACGGTGTCTAACATTTTGAGTGCAGATGTCTTAGCTTTTATGAACAGAAAAGAATTGTATTCGAGCTTGGATAGGATGAGTGCCTTATATATTTGTAGTAGGCTGGAAGAGTGGCTACCCCATGACTTGTGAGCGAAGCATTTTAGCGTGTTGATTCTTATGAGCGACTCCTTTCGGATAGCCTTGAGATGAGGTATCCATGTGTTTTTTGAGTCGAACAGTATACCTAATATTTTTATGGACTTTTTGATGGGGATGGGTATGTTGTTCATTGTTATAGTGGTGGTACCAATGTTTCTTTTATTGGTGAAAAAAGTGCACTGGGATTTTTCAACCGAAAAGGAGAAACCAGATACAAGTGACCAGTCCTGTAGTGCCGTTAGCGTGTCCTGCAAGTGTGTTATAGTTGTCTTGGGACTGATGCTTCTACAGAAAAGGTTGAAGTCATCAGCGAACAGTGTACATTTTACGGGGGGTGCTATAGCTTGTGGTATATCGTTGATTGCTAGAAGAAATAAAGATACCGATAGAGTGGAACCTTGGGGTACGCCGTTGTGTTGTGTGTATAATTTGGACGATTTACCGTTGCACCTAACTTGAAAGGTTCTGTCGGTCAGGAAGTTCTTTATGAAATTGAATAATTTGTCGATAGATATGATATTTGACAGGATTTTTAATATGCGAGGACGCCATGCAGTATCGTAAGCTTTGGATATGTCGAGGGCTATGAGGCCCATCACTTGTTTCGTTTCGAGAGTGGAATGGATTTCCGCTTGTATATCATGTAGTGTGTTGCTTGTACTTCTATGTCTACGAAAGCCATTCTGGCGAGGATCTAGCAGATTGTTTTTTTCCAGAAACCATCTAAGTCTGGAGTCGATGATTTTTTCCAATACTTTAACCATGGTATTGAGGAGTGATATTGGTCTATATGATTTGGTTTCGAATTTGTTTTTGTTTGGTTTGGGTATCGGGATGACTATAGAGTGTTTCCATTTTTTTGGTATTGCTCCGGATGACCATATTTTATTGAATACCATGATAATTGAATCCAGGGCGGAAATGGGTAGGTTATGGATGAAGCAATACGGTATCCCATCTGGTCCTGGAGCGAGACTAGTGCATTTTGATGTAGCTCTGACCATTTCAGCTAGTTGGATTGGGGAGTTGAGTTTTATCTGCTCGTCTAGATTGGGGTTAATGCAGGATGTATAGTGTTGGTTTCTCATGTGGATGTTGTTATTAAGGAACGTTGCATTGTAGTTTTCGTCCGAACTATTTAGATAGAAGAGTTCACCAAAGAGGTTGGGTATTTCGTCGGGATCAGTACATAATTCTGTGTCTTTCATGATCTGTATGCGATGATTCTTGGGGTGACCGTGGATTGCCCTTACTCTGCGCCAAATTGTGGATGGGTCCGCCTGGGGCCCCAGACCGGAGGAGAACAGTTTCCAAGATTTGGCCTTGCCGCTTTTAACAAGGTAACGGGTTTTAGCTCTGAGCTGTTTCAGTTTTATATGGTCAGAGGAGCTTTTTGAGATTTGGAATGTTTTAAGTGCTAAGTTCTTTTTTTTAATTGAGTCCCTTATTTCATCGCTCCACCAGGGTACTTGGTTCTTCTTACGCGGGTTTGTGGATTTACCTATTGAAATTTCTGCGGCCCTGGTAATGGAGTCGGAGATAAACGTGATATCATCGTCAATTGAGGTGGAATCCGACTGTGGGTTCTCCAGCATGAAAGTGTCAACTAGGTTGGAAAAGAATCCCCAATCTGGGTTTTTTAACAACCATCTGGGGGTGGAGGATGTAGATATAGTCTTGGTGGAGAGCATAGTCATAAGGATCGGTAGGTGGTCGCTGTCGTATATCTCCTGTAAAACTGACCAAGAAATTCTTTGGGCTAGCGATGAACTTGAGATAGACAGGTCAATTGCAGAGAAAGTGCCATTTGAAGGGTTGAGCCTAGTTGGTTGGCCATTGTTGAGGAGTGCTATTGAGTCACTATCTAGAATTTTTTCGATTGATTTGTCTCGGGTGTCCGTTTTTTCAGATCCCCAAAGGACACTATGGCTATTGAAGTCCCCGAATAGAATGAAGGGTTTGGGTAGTTGAGTGATGATGTTGTCTAGGTCGGATGTTTTGAAGGGTGTTTGGTTTGGAATGTATATGTTACATATTGTGATTTTGAATTCCAGTGTTACCTGGACCGCGATAACTTCAAGGTCTGACTGGATTGGGATCTGTACGCTGGGGTAGTCGGAGTGTATTAGGGAGGCGACGCCTCCGCTGGCCCGAGTACAGTCTGGGCGGTTAGCATAAAAGATTTTGTAGTTCTTAATGCTAGGTATTTTGTCGTTTTTTAGGTTTGTTTCTTGGAGGCCAATGCACATGGGTGAATATTTTTGTATAATTAATTGTATATCGTGACGTTTTTTGTTAAAACTATTTATATTCCACTGTAGTATGTTTAGGTTCTTCATTGTAGATACTATATTATAAAAGTGGTGGTTGGCTATTTGTGGATTATTGTTGTTGTGATATGGGAGTGTCGGTGGGGTCAGCTGAAAGAGACGAGAGAAGTGAATTAACAAGTCTCGTGAGTCTGTTCTTGATGCTAAGGTTATTAATTTTCGGGCGAACCGTGTCGATAATTACAATCATTTCCATGGTTGTGATGTTGAATTTCTCTACGATGTGGGAGGGGTTTGGCTCGGAAAGTGTGTTTTCAATAATGTATTTAAATTGATTGTAGTTGATTTTCAGGTTTGGGATATTTTCAAAAGTCTTTTTTGCAGGGAGTAACGCTTCATCTAGTTTCATTATTATCTGCTCGATCGAGTTTGTGCGTTTTGGTTTTTTATGAGGGGGTTGTGGGTTTTTGGCTGATTCTTTTAATTTGGTTTCGAGTGTACCGTTGGTGGTCCGTGTCTTTACGATTTCTGTTTGGGGAGGTGTTGAATCGGTTAGGTTAGGTGGGGTTTTTGCGATAGACGTGGTATCCTGGCAGCTGGAGCTAGATGTTGATGGTGCGGATCTTTTTTCCTGGGCGGGTGGTTCCTGTGTGACTGGTGGGTTGGTTGTTGTTTCCTTGAGGTTTTCATCATTGTGTGGTATATCCATGGGGGTGGGGGAGCTATCTGTGTTTTGGGTTGTCTGATCGTTGGTGTCCATGATCTTTTTAGGATTGTTGCCGAGAGTTGGTGCGGCATTATATTCTGGTGTATTTTTACAGTGGTTTGAAGTGTGGCCCGTTTGTTTGCACGAAAAGCATGTCACAGTGTCATCCGATAAAAATATACGATATTCCGTTTGATCAAATTGTAATAGAATCGAGCTCGGAATTTTATCACTGTGCTCAGGGTGTATATATAGTTGGCGTCTGAAGCTGCCTATGTGACCGAACTCGTCGTTAGTAAAACCGGCCTTCATGAACGTAATCGGTGATAGCATTTTAATTGAAAGATTGTTAATTGCTTTAGCGATTATGTCGTGTGGGATTATCGGTTGGACATTGGATAGTATTATGCGCTTGGCTGGGTTGATAAGGCGGCGATACGGTATTTCGGTGTTGTTTATTGTTATGTAATGTTGTTTTGCTATGATTTGCTCGACGATGTTTTTGTTTGCGAAGTATATACAGAACCTATTGTTCGACACTCGAGATGCGAATTTTATATTGTTTGGTGGCGTAAGTGAGCTGAAAGCTTTGATGTATTCTATCTGTGGTACATCTTGGATTGTGTTGAAAATTATAGCTTGGTCTTTTTTCGGGAAGGAGACATTTGCGGTTGTTTCGGCGAAGGTTTTTTGCGTGTCTGGCTGTGATGATTTTGGTTTGGAAAGAGGTGTGTTGATATCAGGGTCGTCCGACATGTCGGATGGACTCGTGAGTGCTATGCCTAATTGGTTAAGGGGGGCCGTAATTAAAGAGCATACCTTCTTAATTGCGGTGAAGTTCTCGTAGTTGCTATCGGAAGCTAAAAATGCGATAAGCGACTGACGGTAACACACGTGTGTATCGGTCGGCTGTGACACACGTACTAATAATATAATGAATTATGTTACCAAGAAAGTTATTATTATTATTATATTGAACTATTCTCTACAAAAACTTAAATTATATGAAACATAGAAAAAGTTTAAAGTGTGATAACATTTTTTTTATCGTCCCATACATAACTTTTACTTCTCTGGTACTTCTTTGGTTATTTTTAAATTTAAATATAAGTGTTTCACGCATTAATTTGCTTAATCTACTTATTTGTGATTATATATCATAAATAAATACACAAGTAATAAGGTATTGATATTATTTAGTATTTACAAATGTATATCATACAAAAGAAAATACATTCATCACTTCGTTCAGAATCTAAAGTATAAAACATTTTTTATTTGAAGTGAATAAAGTACAAAAATATAATAGAGAAAATTAATAAAAAAAACTCATGCTGCTGTAAAGTAGGTGTTGATTGTATGTAGACTTTGAATAATTCATTGATTTTATATCACTGCTATTTTATGGTTTAAACATCACACAAACCAAATATAAATAAGTAATATTTTTTTCTAGAAATATCAAACTTATACCGTGTGTTTACTTAACAATTTCAAGAAAATAAAACCTAATTCTTAATGTAAATCAAATAAATTTTGAATTGATATAAAATTTTACATCATAAATTTATATTATAGGTTTATATTACTATATAAGACATACAACATTACATCAATTATACAGCTTCAATCAGATAATCATTTTATAACATATAATTATAAATCTATAATATTATTTTAGCATTAATTATTGTATAATTTCTTAAATACAAATTATCAATTAGACATACACATTTATATTGTTATGAGACAATTTTTCATAAAATAATAAAATGTATACTACGTAGAGAGTAGAAATCTTTTAATATGTGTTCTTAAACAACGAAACATATTATACGTTTTAGAAGTGATGGATGAACTTAATTGAGTACCTTGTACCCTAATTATGCAGACACTAAGTGTTCGTGAATAATAATTTTGCGATTTAAATAACCAGTCACTTTTATCTTAGGTCCTAACCAAGATGCTCTGTGGGAAATTATTTATTTCATTCATTATAGAGCCATTTAATTCAACCACATACAAAGGATTAGTCGTTTAACAATGTAGTTGGTAGTTTTGGTTAAACTAATTTTGCTTGTAGGTACTGCAGATTTTCATCCATATATTAGTAACGAGGGATGAGTTTGTCATTTGCTGATTATGAAATATTGGTGTAACCAATGTCCTAAACCAGTTGTTAGTATGGATTTTTAGTTGATACCTCCGATACGTAAAAAAATAAAAGTATATAAATAGCATAATTATCTACTATTATAATAACTCTAATTTATAAAAAAAACTCTAATTGCACAATAACTGATATTAGTGTACTTTTTTTGTTTCACGTTTATACTAGAAAAATCACAAACAGTGCAAATAAATGTTTTGTTTAAAATATATATGTATATAACAGAGTTTAATGCATATTGATGTGACAAATAAGATTTAAAATATTGTATATTATAATACATATAATTATTACATAATTAGTATGTATACCTAGTACACTTCTATATAAAATAGTATTTATTTTATATAACATCACATAAAGTGTAAATGAAATCAGTCAAATAAATGTAGTAAAGTTTGTATCGAATATATTATTATATAGGTAATCATTTGTAGTACAAACAGAAAAAAATCAAGACTTCAGAGTATCTCATAACTTTTAATCAATTAATTACTTAGATGTTAATGAATTAAAGATTTTTAAACCATTAGGCTAGAAATTGTTATATGTTTAGGTACTGTTCCTACTAGATTCATATCATGTTATATATTTTCCATGGCAAAAAAAATGATAGGGCAGAGAAAGGGTTGCACGCCTATTTGGTTAATTATAATTGTGGTGCGTTCAGAAGTGAGTTATGAATTTATGCCACTTAATGGTGGTAGTAAACGCAAAAACGGACTTAATATCCAGAAGTGTTTGTGCGTAATCATAACCACTCATTAGATTTCGTGAGATAAAGTTATTTTTTAATTTTTTAGTTTATGGATAAAAATTCATCATCTACTAACTATTGAATAAATAAAATAACTCGACAGCAAAATGTGAATGCCGTGGATGATTGTTTTTAGCTTTAATAGCACTAAAATATATCTAGAACACATTTTTATCTTTATTGTTTAGCTTACCAAAAATTATATTCAATTCTAATCAATTATCTAAATCAAAACAATAAATTGTCTATCTATAGTATTTGCACAATATTACAATAAAGTAATGCAATTTATTTCATTCAATGTTCAAAGAATCTTTGTTATAATCAATAAAAAGTTCATAAACTTAAATTATGTTACAAGCAAACAGTGGTAGAAACTAGAATGCCATTATAATTTGTTAATCTCACTGTTGTAACTTTGTAAATCACTTACGGATTAACATTTACGATATATCATCGTTAATTTTCCACATTCTATACAAGAAATTGTTAAAATCAGCATCATTATTTATGTTTTTAATATTTTTAGATTACACTTTTAACCATTTATATTTGTATCGATCAATACTCACATCTCGTATTATATTTAAATGCATATTAACGTGCACACACTTGCCTCTATTTATTACTTCTTTGTATTTTTAGATCAAAAAAAACCTAACCAATATTAGTATACTGTAATTAATTATTTTTACATAAAAAAAACTCATTTAAACTTGTTCATAAAAATAAACTTTATCATTATTTGTTTTAAAAAAATTCGTATTGATTGTATTTCGTTTTTAGTTTGTTCATATTTATTGAAATACATTTTTTTTTAAAAAAAATAATATAACGACTTTGAACTTAGTGATCACTTAGACATTTAGATTTACATAAAATTATCATTAAAATATATTTATTTATGGTACCTATCCAATATATTCTAATATATAAAATTGTTATGAATACCTATCTAATTTGAAGTAAAAATTTTGTAAATATTCTATAGTAAACGTAGTGATTTGAACTTCACTATCAATCGTTTTTCAAGCAACGATTTACCATTGCTACAAAATGTAAAGTAATAATATGCCATTAAATACTTTGCTGACACGAGTTATCCAATATACTGAGTGCTTTATAGAAAGTATATTTTGATTACTCTACGGTTTTATTTTATTTTTGTTTTTATAGGAAGTTTTTTTTTTAATAACGTTATTACGTCTTAATAAAAAATGTGACTATTAAACAAGAACATAAGTTGTTCAGTATACAACAATAATTTTAATAATAAAAGATAGTTTTTGTGTTCGTTCAGTTATATAACTTTGGTACTGGTGTAAAATATGATACTTAATCATAACATTTTCTAAAAATCTTTAATGGTTTGAACTTAAAATGTACATAAAGTGTATATGAAAAGTTAACTTTCAATATAATAGAGTGATTAGGTAATATAATATGTATATTGCTAAAATACTATTACCAATAAATACGTTTTAATATCTAAATATATTCAAATGATCATTTTTTTTTTTTTTTAATTAACTTTTCATACGTTGTAAATACATAGTAATCTATTTAAATTAAATAAATAAAATGTCAAAAATGAATATTATGAAGCATTAATTATTGATTAAAAATAAAAATAATTTAGATTTTAAATAAAATCAAATAGAAATGAAACAGATTTTTATATTAGGTATGACTAAAAATATTTTTTTTATATATACATAAAGTTGTCTACTTTATAAAAAAAAAAAGAAAGAAGATATTCGATTCATTAATTAATCTATTTTTCTAATACCCGTTGGGCTATCATAATATTATGACTGGTTTAACTCGTTTTCTAGTACTTTTACTGTCTTGAATTCTTAGACATTTTAATCATAAAACAACAGTAGATCATAATATTGTCTAATATCATATTATACTACTAAAATATTTCAAACGAAACCCAAACTTTGCAATTAAGTGTTTTGTTTTATGTGTTATTTTAAGTGATGTTGTAAGAATATTATTATAATGATAGTATTAGTAGTAGTAGTCACGTCCATTTTCTCAATAACTTGAGATAATCGGCATGTGTAAATCGAATTGTAAGATAACGACGATGGGCAATTTAACGGGTAGGTTTTGGAGTTCAAAACTCAACAGTATTAAAAAGAAACATCACGTATGTACAAAAACTTTTGAAAACTTTTGTCATCACCTCTATTGAGAATAAAATAACGCGATTAGATAAGCGAAAGTAACTAATGGGAAGCCGATGTTCATTGTTCAAATGCATGCTTTTGTTAGTCTTGGACCTTGGTACCTATAATATCACGTAAATCTTAAGAGCACATGGAAATTAAATGAATTAATAATTAATAGTTAATTCAGTTTTAAATCAAAATATATGGGTCGAGATATATTAATAATATATAATAAATAATATTAAAATATTAACCGCAAATATTACAACCCTTATTATGTATTTTTTTTTTTTTTTTTTTTTAATACACCCGCGGCAACTTAGGCCATTGGGGATGGATTAGGTTTTTTTAATCGGTTATTACTGTAAGGTTGGGAACGGTAGGGAGAAACACGTGTGTGTGTTGTGGCAGAATTTCTAATGGGGCACCCGTAGGTTTCTGCCATGCCCCGGGGTGGGGGATGGCGGCACTTATTCTCCGGACACCGTGACTTGCCCGAAGAAAAATGCCACCCGGTGACCGCGGATCGAACCAGCGACCGGCTGCGCCGCAACCGACGCCTTAGACCACACGGCCACCTCGTCCCCTTATTATGTATTATAATAACTTTAAACGAGAAATTCTGTATCAATTATCGTTCTTATACCTTTTAGTTTAATAAGAAATAAAATTCACATTAGAAAATATTTTTGTTCGTCTTTATTAAAATAGTAACTTATATGCATACATTATCAGGACTCACAAGTTTACGTATTTGCAAATCAATCTCTCCAAATCGTATTTAATGTTAAAATAAATGACATTTTTTGTTTCAAAATAACAGAATTCAATACATGTATTCAAATTAAGTGTTGTAGTTTTAAACAAAATTTTAGATTCTTAGGATTTGAAAATAAAAACTACACATCACAATTTGTAGATAACATAATTGTATTTTAAATCGATATTTATTTTACAGATGTACGAGTATGTACATTAATTTAACCATTATTTTCTTGACTAAAGCATTTTCGTCGAAAGTAGATGCGTAAGTATGGTTTTTAACTGCATTTGTACAATTTATCCTCTGCTAGTGAGCCACCAAATCCGTAATTTTTGACGTTGATACAATTGTGGCTATATTCTGTTTGATGTTCAGTGCAATAAGGAGACCCAATATTGAGTTCGTAACAACTTTTACAACACAAACCTGAAAACTTTTGGTCCTTTCGTTGATATCGTAAGTACTCATGGACGCGTTCGTAAAATAAAATATTTTCCCTCGGTGATGGTACATCGCTTACGTGACCAATTCTACAGATCTATACTTAAAAAGTTTAAAGTATATTATTTTGCGCAAGGCGTACTATTTTGTATTTTTTCTTATTACACACTTTTTAGTATTAGGTACACCTAAACACGTGACTTGCCTTTTTTGATAAAATTTAATGCATTACTCTCTGTAAGCACTTTATTAGTATGTACAATTGTTTCCGTAGAATAATAGATTATAAAATATAAATATATTCTTAAATCATAATTATTTATTATCTAGATCAATATTGCCTAAAAATACTAAAAATTACGAAATAGTATGGACAGTCCCTACAATATTCGTTTTACGGAATTCAATAGGTACTCGTTAGTTATTTATAGACTTAACATACATTTAGACATTTAGAAAAATGGTTGTTACTTTTTGTATAATTAGTGAAAAGAGAAAAAAATATTCAATCTATAATTATTTTATAGTTTTATAAAAATACTACAATGTTAAGACATAATAATATATTTATGTACGTGAATATACGTAAATATTATTATTTACTTATGTACTGTGGTAAATGTAATAACACTGATAATGAAATGTTAATTAGGTATAGGTACTCTACTAAATATGAGTGTGGAAACTTGGTAATTTTAATTGCTAGCTAGGTATGTGTTGTACAGGACTTACGTTCGCTCATGATAACTCTCAAACATATCATTTATGTATACAACACGGAGTTTAACTTCGAATTTTGATTTATAAAAATTAAACATTTTAATGTACAGAAATACCTATACATTTATTTAAAATAGAATATGATGTTTAATTTAAATTTAATGATTGTTTATTTTTTATGTAGATCGATAAACAATATAAAAAATTCATAATCCGTTAAGAGGACGCAATAGTATAATCATAAAAAGATTCGTATTATAAAATATATATGAGTAATATATATTTTTAAACATAATCTTATTATCGATTTTCAATAGTAACAAATGTATTATTGATAGGTACTTAAACAGCTGAAATGACGTAGAATTACTATTCGCTATAAAAAAAAAAACAACACGCAAATCTGATTTATAATAGTAACATTATACATTTATACATGTTGACTAATGAGTATTTATCATAAACCAAAACATTTTTAAATACATAAAATAAAATATTGTCGTGTGGGTTAATTGGTTAAAACTTTTTTTTTATTTATACCAACTTAAAATTACTTTAAACAATTAAATACATTTTTTTTTAAGATATATATTATTATATTATATACGTAAGTAACAATAATTATACTATGTTACTAGTACTAAAAATAATCATCTTAAACGATAAAATGTATGTTACCTATATATTATATTTTAATGTAACTTTAAAGTTTATTTTGAGATCTTAAATATGGATAATTCTCAGTATAGATAGGTATACTGGTTGTAATTTAATCATTCACAATTTTAATAAACAGAATTTTCAAATAGTATCATTATATTGTTCAAGAAAATAGAACATCAGTTTAGAACCTCCCGTTTTTATTAAATTAAAAAATTGATATGATATCTATAAAAACTATTTATAATATCAAACCATTTAAATAGGTATCTTATATTATTCAATTAAAAGTAATATTATAATTTACAATGAAATAGTGTACTTTTTATTCATCAACATTTTTTTATTTGTATTTATTCTTTATGATATTATGTAATATTTAAATTATAATTATATAATAGTTAAATCATTTTAATATGTTTTTAGTTATTATATTATTTTACAATAGCGTTAAAAAAAAAAATTTACAATATTACGAACCGTTTTATTTGACGATGTTTATCACATTAAAGAGAACTTAAATTATTTTTATTTATTTTCAACTAAACTATTAGGTATATATTCATCATATATAAATATATGATATTTTCTATTCAATAATTAAATATTTTATTGTTTTGTGAATAAATGCTACAGAAAACATACTGCAGCTAGTGGCCATTGCCAGAGTTCACTCATATACTATCAAATAATAAAAACATAAAGAAATAATAGATTTCAATGTAAAATATACATATATAATATTATATATATTTCAATAATAATAAACTTAAAAAATTGACTACGTAGTCAGACTTTTATTCCCACATTTTATTTTTAAAACTAAAAACTATAACTATAAAATAACGTACTTAATGTTATTTTAACGTAATTCCAATTTCAATTGTAGTATAAAAATTATAATATAAAAGCACATGATGTTGTTAAGTTTGTGATAACTAAAAAGTACCTATGAACGAATATTAATATTATTTGAGTAACACTTAATACAAAAAGTATTTTTGACTTTTATCATAGTTACAAAAATATACTATTATTGGCTAAAGACAGACTTATTGTCCTGGTTTCACAAAGGTGACTGAATAATAGAGTGGGTATATATTGGGGGTATTCAATTAAATAATGTCATATTCATTGTTGCATAATAATAGGTGTCAAATTAGTGTATTTTCTATCCATGTTATGATACAAAGTAAAAACTTGTTTTGGAACAATGTGGCGTTTTCGTATATGTGCTTTATAAACCTACGCACTTGTGTTTCAATAACCTTATACTAATGGGATTTTATTACTATTATACATCAATGTATATCACAGCATATATTTGAACTCATACAATTTTTATATCTTCCAATAATTTATAATACACCCCTAAAGTAGGGTTCACGTATCAACAAACGTGGGTGGTAGTTAAAAATTTACCAAATATTTTAATTATTTTGAACAATTTTATTATTCTTCAATATAGAAATAAATAAAAGTCATCGTACAGTCACTCAAGATGTAGAACATTATAAGTATTAAAGTATGTATAGATCACTGAGACTTTAAAATACGTTAAAAAACAAATGTTACGAAAAAAAAAATTAGAACTTAAAAGAAAAACAGAATGTAATCGAAAAATATATATATTTCATAAAATAACAATATTTTTTTTTTTTTTTTTAGAAATGGTGTATTATGTGTTTATTAAATTGTATAATATTTCTAAATTTAAACAATTATAAGTTATATTTATTATTTAATTATAACACTTGAAAACACGTTACTTAAAAATTATAACCTATTTTTTATTTAAATATAAATTTTAACTAAAAAAAAAACATATCTGTTGAAGATGTAATAATCTAGTAAACTTTCAATTAAACAAATTCCTAATTTATTAAATAATATTCAGTTTTTAAAATGCTGGTATTAAATTAATTATGTTATAACATGATGTATTCAAATTTCAAATACAATAAAGTTTTATTCCTGTACAATGCCAGAATTTATTTTTTGTTATACGTTTAGTAGCAATAATCATTTAAATTACCCCAACTTATATTATTTTATTAAGTAAGCATTGATTTTTGGGTTCATTCATAATATAATAATATTATGATACTATGGTCTATACTCTATAGTCTATAATACTATAATAATAATGTGACGTATATTATTCCGTAGTATTAAAATTGCATATACAAGGCGCCGTGTTACAAAAATATTTTTTTCTGGTTTTACTATTATATTATGTTTTATGATACGTGTGGTTTATAAATTCAAAGTTTATGTACTTAAACTTTCGTTGATAATTTAGTTAATTTGCTACAAAAATTAGAAAACTTCAAAGGATATGGCTCTTTTGAATACAGTCTTAAAACTAACAGCATTATGTGGTGCTAAATGGTTTGATGTTATACGTTATGTTTACTGTGAATAAACAAATCGAGGATACTAACAACTGGTAATTGGAAAAACATGTATTTAATTTTTATCCTCACATCAAAGTTTTGAGTATAATTTGCTAATAATTTTGATTTGCTCAATTCGATCTTATTATTTACTGTGATATAGTAGCAATCCGCTTGCAGTAATAAATTTACATAAAAAATAAATACGAATCGTTAATACAGTTTTTAGCGATGGTTTCAGATGTCAAAAAAGATTAAAAATTATAATTGACAAATGATAAACACAAATAACTTTCATCAAAGTTATTTATGGATGATGGCCAGCGCCATTATACGTATAGTACATTAATATTATTTAATAAGTTAAGTGACATTATCCACTGCCAGTTGGTCAGAGAATTATCTAAGGTATCTTGGAAAATACCTTATACTTAAGTTTATTATTTGTGTTCCGGATTACGCTTCTTAAATATACGTGACTATACTTTGAATCATATTGTCCCAAATTTAATTGTTATAGTTTTAAATCTAATATTACTAATAATTTTTAATCAGTGGTATTAAATATATTCATGTATTATGAAAATAAACAAATGGGTCCCTTTATATCATAATTTATTCATAATATATGTATCATAACTTGTAAAATAATAATGTAAACTGAATTGAAGCGTCAACTTATCGTGAACTCCTTAAATTACAATTCACTTAAAAAAGTCGTTCAGCTATGTAGCAGCTGTCTTTAACATTTATAATTAAAATGGTGACTATATTGGAAATGTGTTAATTTTTTTTAAAAAAACCATTATAAGCAATGATGTCATGTAAGCTTACAGTCTAAATCTCTAAACGATTATTAGTAAATATCTATAATGAAATATTTACGTTTTTTATTAGTGATAAGATTGATTAAACTAAGTTTTGAAAACACAAAGTGTATACATATTTAGAAATAATAAATTATGATACTATTATTAAAAATACAATACTATTAGTACCTAATTGTTATTAATCAGTTTTGATGAACTTAGAAAGGCGTAATTATGTTCACGGAATACAGTTTGAATTAAACTTTAAAAGTTTCAATGTGTATAGTTAATATACTTTAATATTTTAACATACATTAATATTTAATTGTTGATAAAAGAAGTCCATAGTAATAATAAAAATACATTTTTATAATTTTAAAACAATAACTTAACATGTAAATTGTCGTCAGTATTTAAATTTGGAATGCATATAAAAAACTGTATTTTTGGAATATCTATATTTTCGTAAAAATACTTATTAAGATGGCTTTGTAATAAATAGTTAACTTTTCATTATTGAAATTTAAAATTGTTGACATTTTTTACTATAAAATAATTTTTAAGACTATTGTTTTGTACAATTTTAAGTTTATACAGTCATAAAAAATTATTACTATGTACTTTTGATGTGTATCATGATAAGAACTTATAAACTTGAATTAAATTTTCAAGTGTTTACTTCAAAAAAAAAATTATAATTATTAAATCAAAAATAAACTGAAAAAAAAAAAATTAAATTTAAATATTTAAATATAGCACAAAAGTAATCAAAATATTTTAAGAATAAACCATATTTATTAGAATATATATTTTATTTTGACGCGATTATTTCGATGCATGCCAAGTAATCACGGTCATTTGGACGAACGACAATTGGCGCCTGTGAAATTTCGACTCATAAAATATCAATGCCACTACATTTAGCCACAAGATAATTTTGACGCAAAATAAAAACATAACAATAGTATGTATGGCTTACATAGAGAATTTACATTAAAATTATATTTGAAGATGTCAGATTATTAGGTAAGTTACCCTAGCCCCGCCACTTACGATTTATAAATAGAAATTAATGTCAAATTATGTAATATCATTTGTAATCATTTGTAACCACCAAAAAAAAATTTGTAACCCACCCACTTCGGCTCAAAACGAAGTTCCCATGTGGCGGGGCCACGGTGACGTCATTACAGCCCGCCATTACAGAAGTTCGACTTGTAGGTACTTGAAACCTAGTGGATATTATGTAATATCATTTGTAATCATTTGTAACCACCAAAAAAAATTTGTAACCCACCCACTTCGGCTCAAAACGAAGTTCCCATGTGGCGGGGCCACGGTGACGTCATTACAGCCCGCCATTACAGAAGTTCGACTTGTAGGTACTTGAAACCTAGTGGATATTATGTAATATCATTTGTAATCATTTGTAACCACCAAAAAAAATTTGTAACCCACCCACTTCGGCTCAAAACGAAGTTCCCATGTGACGGGGCCACGGTGACGTCATTACAGCCCGCCATTACAGAAGTTCGACTTGTAGGTACTTGAAACCTAGTGGATATTATGTAATATCATTTGTAATCATTTGTAACCACCAAAAAAAAAAAAATTTGTTCATCGATCCTTTTGACTAAATGGTGCATGTCAATTATTTTCAATTTTCATAATAAGTACTCACTCATGTTCAATTGTTTACCCTGTTATTAATTTTTCTTGAAACTTTTTATTCTTTAAAACAAATGAATTAATTATTTATACCTTTATATTATATATAATATGTTTTTTACGTTAAAATATTATGTAGCTAATATCTATGTTAATATAGTCCATAGTATAATATTATAAAGTACACTACAAAATATAATAAAATTTTAAAAATAATTTTCACTTTGTCAAATTAAATATTGTGCAAAGTTCATAATCAATAATATCCCAAAAATAGTCTTACCTTTTTTTACATTTTTTAAATCTCTTAAAATATTCATGTATTTGCGTTAGTTCAGTTCTTGAAATTATTATTTGTAACTATATATGTAGGTAGGCGCCTACCTATATCATATTATTGGTGGTTATTAGCTACGACATTATTATGTAGGTACGTTTACATAATATATTATTATTCATTACATTGCAACACATATTATATGTTATTAATTGAACGTTTATTTAATACATAGCAATACTTACATTATTTGGTAGCTATTCTTAATGTTTTCTTAAGTTATGATGGTTATAATATAGTTTCTATCATGCATTAAAGAAAATCGATATGGTCATAGAGAAGAGGATCATTTACGTTGTGCAGGTACTTTGTTTTATTTCAAATGAAAAATATGTAAAATTAACAATATTGGTATTATTTTGTATAAAATAGAATTTCAGCATTAACTTTAAATTAACTTAAACGTAGTTGAAGTATTTAACTCGTGATAATAATAGCTTCACCTGTTATTTAAGTAAATATTATGTGTTTAAATTATTATTTTGTTAAGTATCACATAATCACTGAATGGAGGTTATATTGTAGGTTCTTATTTTATCTATGACATGCCCCGATTTCAGATGTTTTGTACTATTCACAATGAGAAGGAACTTCGTTCAGTTTTAAATAAAATATAAAAATGTTTACATCCAATCTGTAATTCGTGATGATGGGTAAGATAAGGCTGTGTTTGACAATCGATTACAATAATGTTATGTCCTATAAGTATACATAATCAAAAAAAAAACATATGTATATACTATATATATTAGAGTATAGGCCGCTGTAATCTATTTATAACGGGCTATAATGTTTTTCAATTTGGTATATATTTTATTATTATTATTACTTCTATTTTTATTTTAGTACAATAAAATAATTGTAATATGTTCATTACCACTTGTGCTGTGGATGTGTTATGTTGTAATTTTCAATTACAATACGTTTTTATAATTTCAATTTATTTGGACAGACGTACCTATTGTACAAAACACCGTTAAGTACTGTGATTTAAAAGGTAAGTATTACAGATATGATAAACTATTTTTTACGTTTGCAGTTTACATTTGAATAATATAAAAACTAGATTACTATAAGTCATAACTATATTAAGTTAACTGACAGCAAGAAATATTAAACAGATTGTTCAAAGAAATCTAAACATCTAACTTGACTAAGAAAATTATTTTAGCATTACAAGACATCAAAATAGCGAACTACCAAACAGCTTTGCATTAAAGTATATTTTATATTTTCACCCAACAAAAAAACCCGTTGTAAAAAAACGCTGAGTGAAAAAACACTTATAGATAACTCAATAACTGATAAAGTGTGTGATATGAGGTAGAATCTAAGTAGTTGGTCAATATGTAAAATGTAGGTATCTACATGGCTACATATAACCCATTGTACCATGCATCAACTAAAACCTCCTATAGATATTCAAAAATATAACCTCGTGATAAATTATCTATTTTACAATAATAGTATTTTAAATATGTTGCTTGTTTCAACTTTTAAAAATAACATCAATGCGATTTACTTCATTGTATAATAGATCAACTTAATACTTATACATCCTTTAGATATCTATTGGGAGATTTCGATATCACATTCTACAATAACATCCATTTAAGTATTTAACAATAATATTAGGATATTAAATATATGAAATTTGCGTCTAATAAAAACATCTGTATAATGTATCATCGATGTTATCCAGAAACAGTAATAACTAATAACTAAGTAATAACTAATAGTAAAAATAACATCCATGGGTTGTTAACACGTTCAATGATGTGGCCTATTATTTCCCGTGCAGTTGCCATCATATTATATATACCTATATATCGCCGCGCCGTAACGAATTTCCACCCGGTCGACTACGTGTCGACATCACGGCCACCGGCTCCGAAATTAGTTATTATTGTAAATTGTAATACATAATATGTTAATTTGTCTTATATTTCTGTTACACTCTAGATATCATTTTATAACCTATATATATACGTTTTCTTATAATTTATAAATAATATATAATATTATTTAATTAGTTATTTTATATTGTCAACGAGTTGCGGTGCATAAACATGAAAATCATTATTCATTGTAGAAACTATAATAAATATACTTGGTTAGATTAATAACGGTCTTATAATGTATAAGTAATATTTTAATTGATTATAGACGTCAGACGACGATAGTCGATAATATGTAGTATATATGCTATATAATATATATATATATATATATATGTTAGACGTTATTTTTGTTATTAATTAATATTTATATAATGTATATTAAATTTATAATTTATTTAGAATGGGTAGAAAAGCTAAAGTAGAGAGTGCTATCTTAGAAGCTGAAATATTAAGTTTGAAAAATGAAATTATTAGTGAGGATGGAAGAAGTATGTTAATAATATTAAAAATTAGGAATTAATGCAATTTCCTTGATTAGATAATTGTATTAAATTATTATTGTTTTAAGATATTGCCGGTACTAAAGACCAAGTATGGCATAAAATAGCAACTATTATTAATTCAAAATACGACAAGGAAGTTACTGCAGCATCTATACGGGTTAGAGTGGCTCTTAATCGTGGAGGAATCAAGGAAAAGTTGGGATTACTTCCATTAATAGAGAATATTGAACCAACCCAAGATGCAGCAAGAGGTAGTATATAATTTATATTTTGTATAATATCATCATTATTTTTTTAGAACCATTTAATTTAAACTATTTTTATACACATAATATTTTAATTTTTGGTTATTTAAGATAATAATTATGTCAGTGACGAGAATGATTTAACTACTGAAGTGATTAATTTTTCAATAACATTTACTTCTGAAGAATGGGCTAGTATAAGTCCCCAGAGTAAATATTACTGCGGGAAGAATCGTTCCAGATATTATGAAGTTTTGACACCATTTAATTGGAGCAACGTGATCCAGGATCATTTTTTTTTACACACCAAACTTCCTTGTGCAATTACATACAAAAGAGCAAGCGTACGGCCATCAGGAAATATATATGTTACAGTTCATGGGAGATGCACGGAATGTGGGTCAATATTCTATGGTGAAATAAAAGATGTACCATCAGCCAATATTCGGTACTACAAATTTCATCGGAAAATATTTTATTTTAAAGTTTGATTATTTTTATGTAATTTTTATTACTTATAGAGTGTTAATGGACTGTACATATACTGGATTTTTCAATACAAATCATTATAAAAAACGGAAGTTGGCAGGTTCAGAAAAAGAGCGATCTTTAGATGCGATGTTGAATCGGCACATAGCTCCATCTGTGTACAGACGAAATGAAGCCAATCGATTGATGATAGAAGGTAAATAATAATTATTAATATATTTCATATACTAATATGCAATTATTTATAAACAAATATAATTTAAATATTGTGTGTGTGTTTTTTTTTTATTATTTATTTTATTGTGTCTGTTAATGTGTAAACACGATAAGTACTCGAAATAATGCTTCGATCCCAGTAGTTTCCAAAAACACCAGTAAAAAGAACAAAAAAAAAAAGGTGGTCCAAGTGGGTGTCGCTCTGCTGTACAGTAGGTTACAAGTGTGTGACTGTAATGGATTATGCGTTAAATTTGAATTCAATGACCTCCGAAATGCACTAACGATACTCACTTTCCCATCGAACAAGATACTGAAGTTGCAAATTGATGCATTATTTCGACTACTTATCATGTAACTGTAAAAAAAATGTTCATAAATACATGAAATATTCTCTGAATGTTTGTATTAGAATTTTCTACACACCATAGCATTTTCAAAATAATTTGAGTTACTTTGAGCTGTTTACGGTCATTTTCAGTTTGAATTTTAAATTTTTACAAAACCGCGTTAAATAACGGTTTAGCCTCAAACGATTTTAAATATTTGTTATTATTCAAAAAGTCTAAGTCGTAGATACTTGAAAATTTTACCAGTTATTTAGATTGGCATTTTCTTTACATGATTTAATTTTCAAAATATTTTGAGTTTTTTTGAGCTATTTATAGACAACTGAAATTTTCAATTTTTCTGAAAATTTTTTTTTGAAGTGTCGATAAAATTTGTTTGGCCCTATCAAAATACTTGAAAATTTTATACAAAGTTCTTCATATTTTATTCTTATAGTGATTAAAAAATTATAAGAATACATAGCTACAATTTTTTTTTATTAGCATTTGAAGTTCAAATTTTGACAAAAATTCGTCAAAATCATGAATATTTGCAAATTATTTTGTAGTTCAAAATTCATGAAATTGTTTGTATTTATATCTAAAAAATATATTATATTATATTATATTTAAAAAATTCAACACTAAGTTTTCCATAAGTTTTGCTTCAAAAAGCTATAGAGACAATTTGAAGCGTCATTATAGGAAAAATGTTTTGAGCGTTTGAGTTTTAAATTTTTATGAAATCGCGTAACGATAACGATTTATCCTCAAACATATCTATGATAATATAAGGTATTATGAATTATGATAACTACATGCAATGTTTTTAGAAAAATTGATTAACCATGCCTTTTGCTAATGCGTCCTAATTGAAAAATAAAATATTTGTTTCAAATTAGAATACATGGCAATATTTAAATATAATATTATATCCTAGACTGACAAATCATCTTTGTTCAGAATCGTTTTTCGTATACAATGATACCTATCATTACATTCAAATGTAACCTACCCTAGTCCGAGGTCCACCCCACCTTCTAATGTACAGCAGAGCGGTACCCACTTGCCCGCTTTTTTTTTGTATACAATCCTTCAATTCTAATTTAACACTTTAGTTACAATCACATACTTAAAAACTATTATACAGGAGTGCAACATGTACTTTTCCACTTTTTTAAATAAAAAACTACACATTAATTGAATAATTAAGTTGTTGGTATTTGTTAACTTACTTTTTTATCTTAATTGATGATTTCCATATATCACAATATTGGTGTATTACTATTGTTTATTAGGTACATAGGTATAGAATATAGATAATCACTAGATGATTTTAATTTAAATATTTGCAGATGATACAATGCCTCCTCAAATACCAAGTTTAGTTTCTCTTAGACAGGCTAAGCATAGAGCAGTATCCTCCTTAAGACATCATCAAGATCCTATAAATGCCTTAGGTATTATGAAGCAGATTCATAAATATGATGGTGCTATTAGGAATATAGGATTTGATAAGTTTTTTGTGCATTTTTGGACAAATCTTCAACTGAAAATATATAAAGAACAATCTACAAAATGTGCAGTGCCAACAATTAGTTTTGACGCTACTGGGGGTGTATGTAAGAAGATAAAAAAATTTGGAAATAATTTTAGTAATTCTATTTTTCTGTATGAAGGAGTAATGAAAGTAGTAGATCAAAGTTTTACAGTTATATCAATGGTGTCCGAACAGCACGATAATGTATCAATTAGTTTATGGCTTAAAAGATGGCTCCAATGTGGATTAAAACCCCCCAAAGTTTCAATAACTGACCAATCTTTAGCTTTAATGTCGGCTACTGTACAAGCATTCACACAATACGATTCTTTGGAAAAATATTTACAAATATGTTTTTTGTTATGTCGTGGTGATAAAGATATTGAAATACCAACATGTTTTATAAGAAACGATGTTAATCATTTTGTTCATTTGATATCACAGTTGAAACCACTAAAAAACTCCCGTTATCAGCGTACTAAACAACTATTTGTTAGATCTATAGCACTTTTAATAACTTGTAATTCCATGAAAAATGCAGAGCAAATATTAGAAGCTATATTCATAGTTGCTATGAGCAAATATGATGGACAAATCGTATCAAATGTTGATACACTAAAACAAGATACCCAATGTAGTAAAAGTAAAAAATTCCTGCAGTCCCTAATCAGTAGCAATAGCGAGAATGTAGATCCACTCATAAATGAATCAGAAAACAGCAATGAAGAACAGACATTAGAATTTGATTCTTTGGATTCGTTTGACGCATCGAATTCATTCAAGGACTGGTCTAAGTTATTGGCTTTAAAATGCGAAGAGAAAATTGGCGACGTTGAGGGTGAATTTGATAACGCCCAATTTGTTCCAGAAATTGTTCCAATTATTATTAACATCATGAAACTATTTCCTTGTTGGTCTAATATAATGATAAATGTATTCAAATATGGTGACAATATTGCTTCGAGTAGCAGAATAGAAAGCAATTTCAATAACATAAAAAATAGAGTGTTCAAAAATGATAATTTGCCGATGAGAGTGGACGATTTTGTTGAACGGTTGGTAGAATTCTACAGAGGTGACCATCTTATTCTACAGACTAAGGAAGACGGAAAACCCACTGAAGTTCCTTTGAATAAAGATTGTTCAGAACCAATTTTTGGCCTTATATCATCCGATGAAGTTTGTGAAAAAGTTAACAAAAATATCGTTGAAAATATATTAGAACAATGTATTGCCTGCAAAAATGAAGATTTTCCAACAGGTCTTCATCGTTGTAGCAACTGCAATAAAGCAGTTCATTTGTTTGGGTGTTCAGTAAAAGATCCTATAAGTGAAGAAGGTTGTGGAGAAAAAAGAATTTGTTTGGCGTGTACTAAAATAGACGAATTAGAAACAGAAAAAAATTCAATTGAAATTTGGAAAAAAAAAGGAAGTATGTCGTCATCAAAACCACGTTCTACGAAGTCATACTTAGTGAAACAGCCTGGATTTGAACAAATAGATTTCAATCACACGAAAAAATTTAATGAAATAGCCTTACTCAGAAATGGTTCTTGTTTTCAAAACAAACCTATATACGTACCAGGATATAACAAAGTATTGCTGAACAATACTTGTTCAGCAGATTCTTTGTTATCAATTTTAGCGGTGTCTGTTGCAGAAAGCAATAATTATAAAAAATATTTAACAGAAGGAAAAAATAATAATAATGTAGCTGATTTTGTTAAACAAATGATCGGAAAGAGACCGTCTAAAGAAATGTATAGAGATCGCGTGTATTTGCTTGCACTCCATTTTATAACGGAGAGCAAAGATCTGATTGGAGGTATAATGCTAATAAATACAGTAGACACGGCTGCATCGATGTGCGAAAAATTATTAGAAGATATGCCATCGTATATTAGATTAGATACTTGTCAAAATATGCTATGTTTTGATAAAGAAAAAAGTTCGGCAGGAGGGGTTGTCATTACATTTCTTGGTGTCGATGGGAATATTGATTTGCAAAAAGAAATAGACGATTTTTTTCAACCAATTACAAAATTCTGTGTATCAATAAATTGTAATTGCTCAAGAGAAGTGGTTACAAAACCAACCAATCATATAGTAGTGGAACTATTGTCTATACCAAAAGGTAAATAAAAACATCTTAATTATTTTAAAAGCATACGGGGAAGTGGCAAAATATCCTAATACCGTTATTTGTATTTTTTAGTCATTCCTTATTAAAAAAAAAAAAATTAGTAACTAAATAGAATATTTAAATATTGTATTACATTGTAGTTATTTATATGATCATTTTTCATTTTTCATTATTAATAGGTTTTAGAGCTTCAGGTAAATATAGTCATCTTGAAAATACAACGAAAATTTCACAAAATTATGCAGGAAAGGTTTTGTTGAAACTTGGAGATATTAGCAAGACAATAACAATTAATGGAGATGTGTACAATTTAAGAGGGGTAATTGCTTTTGATGGATCGGCAAGAGAATTAAGACAATCATACGGCCATTATACAGCATATGGTTTGAGATCAAATGATCAATGGCAATGCTATGACGATTTAAAGGATCAAGTATCAACAAAATCAAAAACTTTTAAAGTTAATGCTGAAATTCTATTTTATACAAAATAATACCAATATTGTTAATTTTACATATTTTTCATTTGAAATAAAACAAAGTACCTGCACAACGTAAATGATCCTCTTCTCTATGACCATATCGATTTTCTTTAATGCATGATAGAAACTATATTATAACCATCATAACTTAAGAAAACATTAAGAATAGCTACCAAATAATGTAAGTATTGCTATGTATTAAATAAACGTTCAATTAATAACATATAATATGTGTTGCAATGTAATGAATAATAATATATTATGTAAACGTACCTACATAATAATGTCGTAGCTAATAACCACCAATAATATGATATAGGTAGGCGCCTACCTACATATATAGTTACAAATAATAATTTCAAGAACTGAACTAACGCAAATACATGAATATTTTAAGAGATTTAAAAAATGTAAAAAAAGGTAAGACTATTTTTGGGATATTATTGATTATGAACTTTGCACAATATTTAATTTGACAAAGTGAAAATTATTTTTAAAATTTTATTATATTTTGTAGTGTACTTTATAATATTATACTATGGACTATTAACATAGATATTAGCTACATAATATTTTAACGTAAAAAAACTATATTATATAATATAAAGGTATAAATAATTAATTCATTTGTTTTAAAGAATAAAAAGTTTCAAGAAAAATTAATAACAGGGTAAACAATTGAACATGAGTGAGTACTTATTATGAAAATTGAAAATAATTGACATGCACCATTTAGTCAAAAGGATCGATGAACAAATTTTTTTTTTTTTGGTGGTTACAAATGATTACAAATGATATTACATAATATCCACTAGGTTTCAAGTACCTACAAGTCGAACTTCTGTAATGGCGGGCTGTAATGACGTCACCGTGGCCCCGTCACATGGGAACTTCGTTTTGAGCCGAAGTGGGTGGGTTACAAATTTTTTTTTGGTGGTTACAAATGATTACAAATGATATTACATAATATCCACTAGGTTTCAAGTACCTACAAGTCGAACTTCTGTAATGGCGGGCTGTAATGACGTCACCGTGGCCCCGCCACATGGGAACTTCGTTTTGAGCCGAAGTGGGTGGGTTACAAATTTTTTTTTGGTGGTTACAAATGATTACAAATGATATTACATAATATCCACTAGGTTTCAAGTACCTACAAGTCGAACTTCTGTAATGGCGGGCTGTAATGACGTCACCGTGGCCCCGCCACATGGGAACTTCGTTTTGAGCCGAAGTGGGTGGGTTACAAATTTTTTTTTGGTGGTTACAAATGATTACAAATGATATTACATAATTTGACATTAATTTCTATTTATAAATCGTAAGTGGCGGGGCTAGGGTAACTTACCTCAGATTATTGTAATACGTCATATTTATAAAGTCAATATCAATTATTACTAATTTTAACAATATAAAATAAATCCGGTATCTATATATTATTATGGCTTGTAGCTTCACTACCAATAAGTTCTAGGTATTTAGCAAAAAATCAATGAAATTATAAATAAATAAAACTTATTATTATCTATTTTTTACATTTATATTTTATTTATTAATAATTATTTAGTTTGACTAAGTGAATATTTTTTTTTAAGAAAATAAAAAATACAGGACAATCAAATTAAGCGAATATTAATATTAAATAGGTATCGTTTACGATATTGAATTAGCGATATTAATCTGGTTAAGTTATAGTGGAAAAAAAATTATTTATTGAGGTACCTAAAGTTACCTAAATAACATTTTAACGATCGGATCGGTGTGATTATACGGAATTTTTTTTTTGTTAGTTGGTTTACAAAATTTTTGTGACATACGAATATTAGTTTAAGGGTATTAGGATAAGTAATTATTCAGGACTTATAATATATGTTTTTTTTTAATTTTAATTTTTTTTTTTTCAAAAGTATGAACTACATCCAATTCTCTACTAAAAACTATACTCAAAGTTTAAAGTCGATATTTTTTTCTGTTATAAAATGTTTACACAGACATAAAAAAAACGTATCATCGTCAAATCAATATATTTAATGCTCCACTCAGAATCTTAAATAAAAGAATGGTATACATCAAAACATACAAATTATACCTAATTAAATAACAATTACTTATTCTTATTGAATAGATGATTCGATAAATATTCCATTTTATAGAAATATTGTTCACGAACTAGAGTTTTTGAAAAATATGAAGAGCACAATGTAGGTACAAGAATTAAGTTTAAATTAAATTAATATTTTGTATATTTTGAGTTTTAGAGGATAAAAAAAAAAATAAAAAACACAACATTACTAACACATTTTCATATTTTCATATTAAATTTATCAATTATTTTTAATAATAATAATTTAATATATTTTTTTTTTATTCACTTTATAATATTAACAGTTTTATTATCGATATAATATTATACATTTTGAATTCAAGTAATTTAGCTAATTGAATTCTAAAACTTACAGGAGCTTCTTTAATCAAAGTTATGATATTTATGACAATATTATTAAATAAAAATAAAAAAAAATAGAAAATATTATATTACATTTCATTTTTGTTAAATAATTCTGAGAACACTGTTTTAATTTATTTCAATGGCAAATTATTTTGTTTTTTATTTTTTTATTATATAAGATATTTTTTAACCAAAAAAACCTTTGTAATTTAAAATAAATATTAACTATTAATATAAATTTCAGTTAGATCATTCACTACGAGGTTATAATTTTACATATATAAATACTAAACTCAGAGTTGTTATAAAATTATTCTAATGGTATTTCAAAATTCGCTTTTCATCAATCATGTAGAGTTAGTTTATTTGACATATAATATATGGCACCTATACTACCTATTGGGCGTTGTATTTGATGAATTGTGCTGGATTTATGTTCAAAACTAGACCCATCGAAGTCACTTTAATATAATATTCATATATTTTGATAATAGAATGAGATACATCATTATAACTATAATAAGTCAGAGAAGAGATTATTAAAATGTTGTTATCAAAAATTTAAAAATAACTTAATATAGAAAAACATGACCTATCTAAAGATCATATACCTATAGGTTTTTATGAGAACCTTTTTTATATATTGTAAAAAAATTAACCTGTAATAGAAAACTTATTAATACAAATTTAAGTTAAAAATTAAATGATATAATATAATGTACATAATATGTAATGAACTAATATATGTATATGTATGCTACGTCCCTGGTGTTATTAATTTGGTTATATTCTTAATTTGTAATTCTAAATTTTAGATGTTACTAAATTTACTAGTTGGTTTCAGACCAAATAATTTTAGACAAAAAATACAGATGAATCGGAATACGGATGTGTGTTGTGACTACTATCTCATAATATCTTATTTTACCGCATAAGCAACGGTTGTCATGGTAACATTATCGGTGTCACGCACAAATGGAACCGCTCTCCGTGTCGCATAGAAATAATAACGACCCCCTGGCCATAAGTCATGTTGTACATATCAATATAAATTAATTAGTTTTCTATAAATTATTACACGAATTAAAAAATCACAGTGAGGTATAATATTAAAGTTATTAAATCAAAGTTGTTTTGAAAAAAAAAAACACTTTTATAAATATACCAACGAGGTTTTTAAATTACACGTTTATGGAAATCAAAGTTGAAAAATATGATAATATGATTATTATACACACCTATAATAATACATTAATTTGTATTATTTTTAAAGACTGATAATATGAATCGTTTAGATCTGACTTATTCGCCTAAAATATTTTATAAAAGTGTTAAATTAAGTCTCTGATTATAGTTAATAACTAAGATTTAGAATAAATAATTATGTTAATATATTAAAGAAGGTAACTGTATATTTCAAGGTTTAATCTTAATTTAAAAAATAACTTTATAACCTGTTTTGTTTTAAGAAAATATATTAAAAATAAAAACTACACTGTCCACTAAATATTTGAAACTTCTCTATACTATACACCCTTAATTAAATATACCATATGCATTGGCACAAAGCCATTGTATTGATCTTCAATACTAGGATCTATTATAGTTGTTTTGAATACAATATCAGAATATTAGAACAAAGCTTTGTATAGCTACTCTCTACTATAGATATAGATTTGGTCATCATTATAATATATTATTATTTACTTAATAAATTATGCTGCATTATTTTAACAAAGCAATCACAAGTATTTTTTAATTTTTAAAAGATAATTAATATTCATTATGTTTTTATTTTACATCAAACCGGTATAACTTTAGATAAAGTCAAAATTATTTTTATTAAATTATAAATATTATTAAATAATAGTATCATGGATATTTTTTTAAGGGATACATTATGAAATTAATTATTTCGTTAACTCTAATATTAAATATTATCAAACATATAAACAATATTTTTTACAAAAAGTTTTAAAATATTAGATAAATATACTATATCGTTATATCGTGCATTATTATAGAAAATATAGAGTAATTCATCAAGAATGCTGAATAAGTTAAATCAAAATTTTTAAACCTATCCATTAATTAACTAACAGTGCATAAAAAGTGTTCTGATTAAAAAAAAAAAACAAAAGCTTATATCATCACAGATTACAACTTAAGTAAAAAAAAAAAAATCTAAAATAATGTTTAATATATAACTCAAAAAAGATAGGTAACTATTTATCCATTAATTACTGTGATGACAAATTTTAAAATATATTCTATAAAACGTATAGGTACTTATTTTTAAATTATGAACAGAGTGAAGAATTTTTTAGTTTTACTATGCACTTTTTTTTACAATCTTTATCTGTTTTACATTTTGTGAAAAATAAGCATTACAACATTTTAAGTAACTAAATGCGTCAATCGAAAATTGAGTCTAGTACTGTAGTTCGAACTTTAAAGAGCACTTGTTACATTTCTCAGTAGTTTCATTAAATATTGGAAGAAACTAAAAAGAAACGTCAAGGTTCCCATGAAGTTGTGTTAGAAAATTCATTTTTTTTCTAATTTTCTAATCTGTGTATATTCCAATAACATTACGTCATTGGTTGCTAAACAAATAGTTAAATGTTATGTGTATATATAATGATTATATATATTATGAAGGGTTGTTTTATGTTTTCAAATATAATTATATGAATACATCTACTTCCTTTTCTTAGTATTAAAGTCGTGATTTAAGTTGGGAATTTATAAATTAATACAATTATTTCAATACTTTTTTTAATTTAAACTACATATAAGATCAGTTTTTTTTTTAGTTTATTTTAATTAATAATGTTTATTTACATTTCATATAATAACAAAAATTTCACCACCAATCGTTTTTAAAAAACGATTTACTATTTTGCATTTTTAAGTATTATTTTTATATTGTTAGAAGTAATATTGTAATTTTTATTTATTATGTTATAGCAAATTAATAGCCTGTAGGTATTTTATTGTTTAGATTGAAAGTTGAAGATGACTTAATTAAAACTCTTTTAATAAAATCATCTTACAATAGCAGATGGCTGCATCAGCCGTTTGAAAAATACACAATACATATAAACATATCCAACTTTACTTTTTATATATTATATATGTATGTTTTATTTTCTATTACAAAATTATATTATTTAGAATAATACATTCGAAAGCTTACTGATGTTTACATTGAAAGTCAAAATAAATTTAAAATTATTCAACTTCTATGGAGTGGTATAAATGTAATATTCATTTTTTTCTGGAATATTATGATAAACACATTCACAATAACGCGTAAAAGATGTAAAAATCTGTACAGTTTTAATGCATGTGTACGTGTATAGCAACGTTTACTGTATTTATAATGGTTTGTTAATGTTTTTACTTAATGACCGATAAAGAAAAGAGAATAACAGTAAAATATTACAGAAAGATATGTTTTTGAAATTGAGCATTTGGTAAATGAAAAATTACTAATTATCCTCGTTATCAATGAAATAAAATCTCGTACTTTTCATTTTTTATTCACTGATGATTCGAAATGTTGATAAATATTTCAATAATGAATAAATAATATGTGTTCAATTTGTGCTAACTCTAAAATTTAAAAGTAAATTAACTGCTATAAAAATAATATGCAGTAAATAGGATTGATTAAAACGCATAATAATGTTATAATATCGATCACAAGAATGTTGCTACTATGATATTTTATAAAATTAAAGAAATAGTGAGATTATGACTTTTGAATTTGGTTCAATAACCATACATGATATTTATTATCAAAGGAAGTATATAATTTAATCACATAATGTTTTGTAAGTTATGACTACAAACGAAGAAAGCGAAAATGTTCTTGGACGCTCGATTGTTTAATCGAGTGTATCAAGCTAAATATCTCTTAACACTCTGGTTGTTGTTGAAATCCGTTAACGTTGTTTAGCAAAAATAGTGAACATAAAATACTTTTTCAGAATGATATTGTACGTACTGCACACTGCAGTGCATTATTCACATTTTCTCTCTCTAGTTAAACTAACATCAGGCTATTTAAATGTTTTGGTTAATCAATTAGATTATAAAAAAAACTTATGTTTTATATAACTGTTAAAATAATTATTCAAAAAAATATTTAAACATTATTATTAGTTATTATTAATATATATTATTACTAGCTGACCCCGTGCACTTCGTTGCCCGTTAAAAATGCAAATTCTATATAATATGATTCGAATTTTGATTAATTTGTTATTTACTATTCGGTTTAACGGTGTTCAAAACTTAGACATTTTCATTGACTGTTTTGATTCTCAAAAATCTTGAATATCAGAATATTATCGACGCTCGCCACATATTATTAATAATAAATATTGAAAAAAAAAACTATTCTATCTTTTAAGTTGGGCCATATTATTAAATGGTTACCAAATTTTATCAAAATCCGTAATTCATTATATTAATTTTATATATTACCATAGCAACCACAAATAAATAAATATTATTCTCAAATCTTATAACCCCCATAGCAACCATTTATAAACAAAAATTTCTATCGTAAATCTCAATATTCCTGTTTGAGCACATATTATTAATAATAAATATTGAAAAAAAACTATCCTATCTTTTAAGTTGGACCAAATTACACGCGTTGTAAAAAATTTCATCAAAATCGGTTAAGTGGTTTAGGAGTCCATTGAGGACAAACATTGTGACACGAGATTTATATATATTAAGATTAAGTTTTGTTAGTTGATATAATTTAGGTAAATAGTAAAATAATACAATTTCATATTATATTGCATATTCGAGTAAATAAATTATCGACTACCTACATAGACATAATAGATGCTGCATGTTAACGTGGCACATTTAATTCAATATTTGTTTTAAGATCTATAATATTTACATAATTACCAAACATGTAAGATATACTACTAATTATTTTCCAATTGATAAATTTGTTGATTTGAGTATATGTATTAAGTTTAAACAAAAGTGTGATTATTAAAATTATTTTTTATATAATATACTATATATAACTTTTTCAAGTAATGTTTAAATAAATATAAATAAAAAGTTATTAATCAATTTTAATTTATGAGCAAATTATACTTTCATAAAAAATGTATTCATTTACTTAATATTATATGGATTAAAGAATATTATTTTTATTTTTTAATAGCTTTTATTTATTTAAAATATTATTATAATTTCAATTATATGACCTTAAAGTACATAAAATACATACAGTTTATTATTACGTCATTATGCGATAACTTTCTACTTATTAAATTTAAATTTACTTCTACTATAAAATCACAAATTAGAAAATATGTATTTACTTAAAATTTCAAACTACTTTTTAAATTTATTTAATTTTCGTTAATTGTTTTATCATAGTGTTTTAACCTATTTTGTTTGTAAATTTCATCTTACTGATTTTTAGAACTCTCAGTTCTTCATTTATTTCATATTTTACCAATACACCATATTTATTACATGTGTATATAAAATTTAATATACATCATTATTAACTTATTTTAGGTAATTATTAATCCAGTTGAATCGTTTAAGTAAATTAGGCACCCCAAAATATTGACATGACGGTATTTTCAAAATGGTCAAAAATCTAAGCACACCGCGAGGTTCATTATGAGTGTTATGTTTTTCATTTATATTTTTTAACTTCTCAAATATGTAATATCAATATTATATGTTTTTTAAGTAGATAGTATTAAAAGCAAAAAGCAAAAAACTTTCTTCAGATAATCCTTTATATTTTACATGCATTAATATAAAATTATAGAAAAAAGTTTACTTGTTTAATATATAGAGCTGAATCTATAATAATAGATTGTACACTAATGTGAAAAATAAAAGCTATTAACTTGATAAATTATTCATAATATGTTGAATGAGATAAGTGAGAAGTGTAACCTTAAATATAAATCTCACATTTATATGATAAAATATACAAATAATAATCAAATTTAAAATGTAAATTAATTTTCATAATTAAAATAGGTCAGTTAAAAGTTTAAATGCTAATTGTTCAAAGATTTCATCATTTTTTTTAACTATCTTGTTTTTCAAAGATTGTATCTAAAGATCTATTTCTTATGCTTATGCTAAAAATTAAAAATTAATTTAAATTTTAGTATCAATCATAATTTATTTAAAACTGTAATTACTAATAATACATAAATACGTAATTGATATAAAAAACAATTATTTAGTGGATTTTTTTCTGAGCCAGATAATATGCATAACGTACCTACCTAATTGTAAGTTATAAATTTCAATCTAATTTATATTAGTTGGACGTACATGTATTAATTAAAATAATTTTAAATATCTATAAAATTAGTTATATAACTAATTAATTTGTTTTTAAATTGTAATATTAAAATTAAAAAAAAAAATGTATTATTATGGTAAAATTAGTTTTGAGTTTAAAATGTAACAATACAATATACATATTACACTTATAGCTCTACTATTTTAAAGTTATTTAAATTCTCCCGCTTAGTATTTATAGCTTTCTACATATATTTTAAATTTTCATAACAAATAACTATGTATTTATTACTAAATTATATTGGTAAATAATAAGTTGGTATACATATTTGCCTAGAGAATTCAACATATTTTAAGTTATTAGCAGGCTTTTAAACAATCTTATCATCTAAAAGAGGAATCTTATTCACAAGAAATATGAAAAGAAAAATTGAATTCACAATTATTATTATAATTTATAATATCACAAATGTACAAAAAAAAACTTTTAATACCAAAATTGTCCAAAATATGATTATCACCATGTTTTCACTACTTTAATTTATTTTATCTAAAAGGGAAATTCTCTAAGTACTTAAATTATTATATTTATATATAAATTAAGTTTTTTTCTTAGCATGTTTTGACTTACTTACTTCAACATAATATTTCTTTTTTTTTTTGTAGTTTTTATAACTTCATAACGTTTTTCCTTCTTTTTTTTTTACTTTCTTACGATTATATGCACCACTGGTTTCAACTCTTTTTAGCACCATTAAAATACCACTTACCAAAAAAATTGTTATGACAAAATATTATACTCATATAGTCATACTTATTAGTTATTGTTTATTATAGATAAATTACTATATGCATTTCGTAGTAAATATATTTATGTCTACAATAATTGAATGTAGGTTTAAAATTATGTGGTTGAAGTTAACCTATACCTGATCAACTTTACGATATCAATAATAAAGTTATAATTTTTAATATTTTATTTTATTATTTACTTGTAAAAATTAAAAAAAAAAAACAATAAATTCATATTTTAGTTATTAATTATCTATAAAAGTTTAAATTATGTAGGTATATTCAAGCCATACATTTTCATATTTTAGCAAGGGATATATGGTATTATGATTCAAGATAGATTTAAATGCAAAAAGTAAACTTAAATATATTTTTTTCAATCACTAATATTAAAGATATTTTAGTATACCTACAACAATTATTGAAGTTTTATTATGAACGTTCTTAACACTGATCATGATGATTTTACTGTCGAATGACTATTCTATGTCTCATACTTGTTATATTTAATTAGGTATCAAAAATAAACCTACGAATATTTAATATACCTTTTAACTACCTACTTAAATACGTATTCTTTATTTAAAATAATCAAAATACAGGTAGGTAATATAGTAAATTGATGTTCAGCAAATTAAAAATAAATAAATAAACAAATTATAAATTATACATTTTTCAAACATAGGTAGGTACCTATTTATTAATTCATATTCATAACATTCAAAAGAATAATATAATTAAAAGATCGTAAGTGTACATAGTATTATGTATATATAATATATGTATAGGTAATAAATGTATAATAAACGAATTTTAGTTTTATAGCAATATTTAATCTTGTGTTATTGATTTTTTATTTATTTAAATATAATTAATATCAAATAACCTAAAACGATTGACACAATACATTATAATATTAACAATTATTGTTTAATTGAAACTTATGTTATTTTAAAAGGTTCAATTAATTTAAATTATAAGTAAGTTGCTAATTAGTTTAAAGTTTATATTTATTATTCAACTTATAACTCATAAGTCTTAGCTCATATTAGATTTATTAATTAAAAATCATTTCTCTTTATTCGATTCCAGAAATTTGAATTGCATATTATGTATGACGTATAACATTTAGCATGTAACTATATTTTATGATCCGACGTTATGAGTTGCTATTCAAGTGTATGAGTAAAAGTCGTATAATAATATGTTTTAGTTTATACAATTTAATTAAGTGTTCTATAAAATCTGTTTTGTTTAAGTCAAATGAATTTTGAGTAAATATGCCAAACACATAAACAAATTACGATTATCATACGAACGTAATATGGAGCTTGAAGGACAAGGGCAATGGTTATTGTGACACCATAAAATAATATAATAGATTGCCACGCGTTAGTTTGACGAATTCGCGACATAATATAACTCACAAAACCATCAAAAATGCATTCAATTCATCGATATATTATCATTAAATGTACTTTTAAAATCTTATGATAGTTTGGGGAGAGAAGGTGACTAACTCCAGTGATCGTAACCATCTCCTATCCCCTTCTCCTAAAGTACACCAGACAAGTTTCTTGAATAATCTAGGAATTCCCTATTTCATTTTTGTAGGTACTGAATTTGCCGATATATGTTATAATTATTTGACTTGGCCAAACTTTTCAATTATACCACATTTAACCAAAATTATAATAAATTGTGGATAACATGTAACTATCAGCCACAGGACGAGGTACAAAAACGATCTTTCGGCGATAAATCTTACCCAAAATGCCGATTATACATACTCGAGATTTTATGACCTATTATTATTATATATACGTTTCTGTGAACATAAATTCAATGACTGGTGTATTGAACGATAACAATAGTGGTACAGTATGATAAATCTTGTTAATATTATTTTAATACATAGACCATAACTTGGTCGCTCAACCACTGGATTTCGATATGAAAATTATAACGTTTGAATATGGTTATGGTTATTGCATGGAAATAAAATAATAATTTGACGGACGGTAGTATAAAATGTTACTGTGACAATGAAACTTGAGACATTATAGTATTTTATTCTGACGCGATATTTCTAATAATTTTTCAGAAATTGTGCATAAAGTTCTCCAGTTATTTTTGGTTCTTGCAGATATACTATGTAGTCTATGGTAGATAGTACAATTAATTTGACGAAAAACTCACGTTTCTACCTCGGGCGTATTTTGAGTTCTATACCATTGCTTTATATCGTTAGTTTACATTGTTGTTGCTTTGTTGTTGCCATCAAAATAGCTTCAGTTGTTTTAAACGTTCTAGTTCTGAAGTTTCTATAGGTGGTATCTCTAAAGTTGACATTAAAGCTAGATTAAAAAGGAGGGACAAATGGGTTAAATGCCTAGGGCTATATAAATATGTAAAAAAATAAACATAATTTTTTTTTTAATAGAAAAATAAATATTATTACACAACAATCCTTGGTGTGAAAGTTTTTACTCAAATATATTTTGTATGAAACAGATTCTTGACACTTAAATATCAAATATAAAGTTCACAACTAAACGCATATTATAAAAAGAACTTTTGATATTTCAATTATACATTTTTAGATTAAAAAAAAACAAGCAGTCTATTTGTTTAACAATAATACTTTTTCCAAGTTAGGTACTAGTTATCACACATTTATTTTCAATGAGTGATCAAGTAATGCCATCTAACTTTAATCTTATATAATTTATGTTTGACATAAATAAAAATTAATATAATCAATAACTTGTAAACGTCAATAATAGCCATTATTATAAATAGTAATTTATATATTTATATGTGTATTTAATATTAAATTAAGTAATTTAATTTTTAATTTAGCAGTACATTTTAGTTGAATATGCTCATTATTAAGTTTATAAACCTTAAATTATATCTATAAAGAAAATTAATCTCGTTTTTCAACGGTTATAAATTATAATAGGCATAACACTTCATCGTTTTTATTTTTGCACAGTGCAAAATGCCAATATAAATTTTGAATTTATACACACTTAGGTATGTAACTAATTCAAAGTAATGAACTCAAAGTTCAAAATCAAAATACTTATAAAAAATGATATAATAGGTAAAGATTTGAGGCAACTAACTGAATTCTTTGATTCTTCTAGGAGTACTAGCAGTATTTCAGATCAGTATATAATGATTAATTACATTCTATAAATCAAAATATTATACGAAATATTTATCTAAATTTTAAATGAATTGATACAAGCTATAGTTTAAGTACCAAAATAATACTTGCATATATTTTTATTTAATATTACATGCTTATTTTAAAAAACATCACTTTTTTGTAATTTTATTGTTTGTTATATAGCGAACAATCGAAATGATTTCCGATTTTCTGATTGGTCAATCTTCCCTTGAGTTATTATTTATATTATTATTATAAATATTTTCATTGAAATAATAAAAACAACATTTGCTGTTCAAAGTTAAATACAATCACACAAGCTGTACAATATTGTATACAAATATTACAGTGTTTAAAGTAAACTATATCCTTTTTCTTTCTCATCATTTTTATTTAAATGTCTCAAGTAATTTGATACGTCGTATTGATGATATTATATATATATAAAATTATTTTTATATATATAAAATTGAAATACATATATATATATATATATGTATTTCAATTTTTTGTAACCCAGCGAAAATAATTTTTACCACCTCTATCTTTGCAATATCAGTCTATTGCAACATTAATTATTATAATATAGGAATTAATTGTTCTTGAAAAAATTAAAATTTACAAAAATGGAACAATAAAATTAAGTAGGTACTAATAAATCTTTACGATGAGGATTTTATATAATAAAATTAATTAATTGTATACACATTATTCATGATCAATTTTTCTGAAAATTTAATTTTCAATATTGATAATAGTAATTAATATGTTTAAATGATCCTCTATTTTCCGCGATCGCAAGTAATTTTTAATTCTTTTTAATATTGAGAAGGACGCTAATTTTTTGGTTCGTTTAAGAACCACTTAAATGTTTTCTGTCGTCATTCATTAGTTATTTTAACTAAAAAGTTAAAATAAATTTGCATAAAATAAAAATTACAAATGAAAACCACATAAATACGTTATATAAATCTGATCATTCTGATCATGCAGCGACTGTAAACGATGAATGTTTGTACACGACAAACAAAAATGGTCCACGACCAATTTTCTACACAACACAAATAATTAATTATAAACGATTCATGAGTTATGTATAATTTTCTAATTATAATTATTATAATCAATGATCGGTAGTAGACGATTGTCCGTAAGTTGAACTCGAAAGAATAAATATCAATGTTTGGCTAAAAATAAATTAACATGTATCATACATATGTCAACCTCTATAACTATATATGATTTCATAGCATGATCTATGCTCCTTTAATATTTTAGCTATATAATTATTAATTAATGTATAACTGTATTTGATAAAAATTATCTTTTTTATTATGGTATGTAAACAAATTTAAATAAATAAAATCTCTCAACATCTTGCCACCCAGGGGTATAACTCTGATTAGCCTTTTGGTAAATACGTCCCTGGATATGAGTATTAGGCTGTGATGTAAGTGAAGAAGTGAGTACTTAAATTTGACCTAGCAGTATAATAATTGTCATGGTCTGTACTTTATTTCCATTTAAATATGTTGTATGTTTATGTAATAAATTAGTGGCTACTGGCTTATATACAAGTGTTTAAGTGATAAACGCTATATAGGCATAAAATTATGAGTTATTCAAATTAATATAAAAAACTCGTCTATCTTAATATAATATAATATTGTAAAACTTAAGAAGCCATAATATTCAAGAAATATATGAATAAAAATAAACAAATTTTTTTTTGGTTCGAGTGTCTTATTTGACACATTGTTTTTTATTTAATAATTGATGTTAAAAAAATATATGGGTAAGTACAGTTTTTATTTTATGCAGTAGTTTTATAATTTAAAGACTTATGTTTATTATAGGAACTATAATAATATGGGAATTCTCACCCCTCATTTTTCGGCCGAGAAGTAAACAATAATTCTTGCTTCTTTAGCACAAAAATATTATCTTGATCTGTAAGGACGTTACTAATATTGGTATTTTTAAACCAAAATGACGGTCTTTACATAGTATCAAAATAATATAATTAATTCCAAATTTTGTCGTTTCATTGTTTCCAATATTATTCATCATAGTGATTTGAAATGACCAAAAATTGCATATGGTATAGATAGATAAAATAGATATTTTGTTTGTCTTTGAATAAATTAACACTCGTAAATGTTTGTGTAGAGAATTTTTAAGTAGGCAATCGTCGTTGTTTTTTCTGTATTATGTGACCAAAAGTTTTTTCATCAAAACTTGTCTTCAGAGTTTATCCCTTGTATAATCGTAACTAAAATTGAAGATTATGCCTTAGATTACAAATTCATTTAGAAAAAACAATTGTATATATATTTTTTTCTGTTTTGTTGTTGTTTAAAACTTATAAACAACTATAATTTATAAATGACTCTCGTAGTATCGACAGACATTAACAACAGATTTAAAATATTCAAATTGTAATCAAATTAAAAGTCATTGTAGGTATTAACATAAATTATATAGCTTAACATTTAATTAAAATCCTAATAGGATTGAAATAAATAATGTTCACTTTGTGTCATAAAAAGATATTCAAAATGGATTATTTGAAATAGTTTTTTTAGTACTTAATGTTTTAGTATTTGACATACTAAAAGAATATAATATTTTGTTTAATAAAACAATTAATATATATTTTATATTTCACTTCTAAAAAGACTAAAAGTATATCATAAGAATAATTATTATTTTACTTTATATTAATAAACTGCATATTTGGCATATTCAAATTTATCAGAAAAAACATCTATAAAAAAAATGAATAGTTTACGAGTTAATACAGTGTATTATATTAAAAAAAAAATCATACTAACGAAACGAGAAAAATATTCTCTACTAATAAAAAAAGTTTTTAGATGTTATTTGAAAAGGGCCGTATACCAAATAAAACTAATAATATAATATATTATAGTTGATTCTCAAGTATTATTTTTTCAATCATAAGCACACTAAATAGTCAACTCAACTCATATCTATCCAATAATTTTTAAACGAAATAAATAAACTTAAATTGCTGACATAAATACATTAATTAACATAAAATGTTATGTGTAAATGTTAAAATGCATCAATAGTATTAATAAAAAGTAAATATAATAAATCTTCTTTTAAAGGACACTTTTAAATATCAGACATTTTTTTCGAAAACGAGAAGATTTCAACAAAATCGATTCTGTTTCTTTTTTTTTTGTGTGTGTAACTCGAAAACAAGCAACCATAGATGTAGTTGAAATTTTCACCAAATATTAGAAATGTAAAATGAAAATTCGCTCAGTAAAAGTGTTTGAAAATTGAATACAAGGTTTCACAAAAGTTGTTAAGTCAGTTTCAGCATATTTGATAATGACATTATACTTGTACATTGAAGCGATATTTTCCCAAATCCAATGTTCATAAAATGACCATCAAAAAATGAATTCGTTTACCTTCAATCTAAAATAATAATTATGTTTACGATCATGTTAGTATTTTTTTCAAATGAACATGGTCACGTTCGCGTTTATTATAAAAATAAACCCATTCATACGGTCGTTTATCGTAATTAATTATTGTATTTCCCACTCATTACAATATAATATCATATCATATGATTATTATCTATGTCATTAAATATACGTTATTAGTTTTTGTCTACATAATATTTCTATAGACGCTATAATAGCAATATCATGTAAACAAGTACAGTTAAGGTAATTTTTACGTAAATTATTTTGTTATTAGGTAAAATTATTTTAAGTTTAGTTGTTTTGGCAAAAACATATTATTATTTTTAATTTTATCCATCAATTGGGTAATTATAAATGTTCTGTTTATTATTATTTTATTTGCAAGAATATTCTTTTTAAAATATATTTGAGTGGTATAGTAACATGAATGATATAGATATCATCAGTGGAAGTTTAAAGTACTTATTTTCAACGTAATTTTAATAGTTTTCAACAACTTTATTTTCATTTTTTGTGCAAAAGAAAATATTATACGCATACTCCAATTTTATTTTTCATACCAACATATAAAAAAATAAAATTGAAATTGATTTATAAAATATACGTATTATACACGATTTTAATTTCAAACAATTCATTTAAAATATACATTTTATTAGTGCTTTTATACGTCCCGTTTAATAAAAAATGAGAAATGTTCACGATTCATTCATCAGTATATAAATTTAATAATGTTTTTGAACACTTCTTAAATCGATCACAATTTTTTACACTGAAACAAATCAAATTGCGCTTTTAACTTGTTTTACCTCAAAGCCAATGTACTTTGCTGCAGTAAAAAGTAAAAACTATTGTTAACTTGCAATCTGGGTGCTGTTATACTTAGCGATTTGTGTACACCAAATCTATTTTTATAATCTAGCAAAGTTGCTTTTTATTTCAATTTTAGTCAGGATAGAATATTAAAATTAGAATTTTCCCTTTATAAGTAATCATAAGTCACATTATACACGAGAATCCTAAACATGAAATATGAACTATATGAGTACTGTGTCTAATTCTGAATTCACCATAATAATATTGGATTGTATATAGATTATTATTTATTTTCAACTATTTTAATAGAAGATTTTAGACCTTGCAACGGACTAGTAAAAACTTAACAAATATTAATTTAACATCCACATAATTTAACTATAAATGTTAAAAAAAAAAATGTATACTCGAACTTATGTTTACCAAAACCAATTTAAATTTAAACACTAAAAAAATTAATATTATATTTTATTATTTTTAATAGAAAAATAATATTATAATTTAATTAAATGCTTACATTGTTATTATGTTTAATATATAATAATAATAATAATATAAATATTTACATTATCATGATAAATCAAAAATGATAATAAAAGTTGTCCGGTACATCAACATTCAGTTTTATTTATATTGAACAATAATTTGACAAACATTTAAATATAATATCTATTTCACATTAATTTAATTTTATAACCACGAGAGAACAAATTTTGTAAAATTTAACATATTACGTTTAATTTGAAACTCCTCGTACACGTAATCTACATAAAATGTTTACTTTAAAGATTATATTTTGATGTTATTAATTATGCCATAATTTTTAGTTTAACCATATTAACAGCACTTAGTTAATTATCTAAAATTATATTTTGTGAGAAAACATAAATTAATTTCGCTGTGTAAAACTGTACACTATGAGAAATATTTATTATTTTAAATTTATATTTTTTTATTTTAATTGAAATGAACTTAAGATATGTATATGTTACTATTTAATTTAAAAGGTGACTCCATCCTTAATCGGTTAAATACACGCTAATGTAAATAATTACATATTGCGTGTATAATATGAACTCAATATATGTATACAATTGTAACTACCTTTAACTAGGTACCTACCTATGTTTAAATATTTAAATTATAAATGCTTCAAGAGGTGTTACAGTATATATATAAATGCTTTTATAATATGTTTATTTTAAATTATTATTTAAGCAAATAAGAAAAGTCTCAACTGATTTTCATTCTAAAGTCATAGTTTCTAAATATATTCTACTATTAATAAACTATATTTACGTAGGTATACAAGAAAAAAAATTACCTGTAGTGACAAAAGTCAATCATAGAAACTTATATACTCGTAAATTAAATTAAATATTTTAATTTTAAATAATTGACGGAATATTTACAAAATACTGAAAGGTATTAAAGTATACTTAAGTATATTATATACTTTAATTTTAATCTTGGCTAGTATGAAATTATATTAAATACTCATTTTTTTATAATGACTAACATTAAAAAATGCCAGTAAACTGAAGAGACTTTTGGTCACTTATTTTACAGCTCTTAAAATAAGTAGCACTATAAAACCTAAACATGATTATTATTATTATTTTACTATAAGTATACAAAGTCGAATTTCTTCAAATCAATAATAAAAGTAAAACTTTTATAGTCTAATGTTAAATACTATTAAAATATTAATCCAACTAATTTAAAAAAACTTTGAGTTATAATGGGTGTCGTAGTTGATCATTTATTAAAGAACAATGCTCTTAATTTCTACTGATGCGGTGTAACGTCAATATGACTAGGAATCACCAGGTTAGTTGTAAACTATCAGTAAATTTAATATACGTTTACCGATATTTTAAAATGAATAATATTTTAAATATAAAAAAGTCGATTTCTATATCAAAGTAGGTAAACATTTTCCTTAAGAATATTTTTATAATATACATTTTAGTAATCTATACTATGCTTACTAAAAAGCTTATGCTTATGTTTTTTTTTTAACTGTTGCGTCTTCTTAATATTTCTGATACTACTGTTCAAACTTTCAAAGGTATACATATTATATTGTAAAGCTTTATTTTATTCGTTGTCATTATCTGTTCTTTATATAAGTATACACGTAAGTTATTATTTTTACCACGTATTTTATGTTTTTCTATGCTCTTCAAACGTAATAAATAATAATTTAATACTTCTCTTTGACCACTTCCCTTTTTATCTATTATTATTTCAAATTATTAAAATATTAAGCTTCCCCTCTCTGATGTTTAATGCTGTTTACTGATATATTTGGGACGTTACTGAAATTAAGTATTCAAAATTATGCAACTGCATTTTCTATTATATATAACTTAACTATAGATTGTTTCGTCTAGATAAGCTGAATATCCTCAGCATATCTACTATAATAAATGCGCGACAATAATATTCACGAATTCCACTCTATTTATATAATCTACTAAAGCGTTTTCCACATAAAATACTAACAATAATGTCTTCCTTAAAATATACATTATTTTATCTTAGCAACTACATATAATTTTATTAATACTCCAGCATATAGTTAAACAATACACATGCTTAAGTTATAATATATACCCATTACATACGTGTATACGTGTATGTTTCGAAACAAACAACTGATTAAATGAATTAAATTTTTGGTCAAAATTATATATTACCACGGTGAATATGATATTTTTAATCAAACTATTTGAATATAATACTAATGTTTTAATATTACAATTTAAATAAATTGCTGAATTACTAAATACTTAATACTTACTGTAAATAAAATGAATATTCAATTTAATGTTGAATAAGTATCTTATTTTTATAACAAATATAAGTAAGTTTAATGAATGCTATAAAAATGTTTAAATTTATTATTACTGCTCCAACAATAAAGTTTAACATTTACATATTAACTTACATTCAAGTTGATTTTTCAACGGAATAAATCCATCGTAGATGCTTTAATTATAATAGCTATATAAGAACATATTATACTCAGCTTTTAACATTAAACTACACGTCCTATTAACTTCACTTGCCTTTGAAAAAGCCTACGATATGGCTTGGCGTCATCGAATATTAGATAGACTTCAGAAATGGAAAATAAACGGCATTATACTCGCCTACATTTAAAATTTTTTATCAGAACGATTATTCTCAGTAAAATTAAATGAAATATATCCCGGGAACTTATAAACTGTTAAACGAAATGCCCCAACTCTCCAAGGTTCAAGCCTAAGCGTTACTTTTTATAATAACGAATTTCCTAGTATAATAGTAGCTCCACTAAAAACTATTCTTTTTGCAAGCGATAGTAGTATTATTGTAGAGGGAGAAATATAAACATTTCAAAAACCATTATACAAGACGCCATAGAATAATAGTAAATAGAAAAAATTGCCTGATTCAAACTTAGTCCAGCAAAATTCAAAAGTATTTATGATTTATAAGATCAGGGAACACATCTAAACAAAATCAACTAAATTGGTCCAACCACGTAACAATTTTAAAAACTAAAACAAAATCAAGATTAAATATAGGTTATCTATGTCATATCTAATAAAGCTTGGGGAGCTAATATTAATACTATCATGATAATTATAATTTGTATATTGTCAAAAATGATCAATAGTAACAATTAATTGTTGTCCATTTTTAATATTTTATATAGAACTTGATTAATTTTATAAAAATGAATTCAATTTGAATTTGCATTAATACTTATTTATTATTATTATTTTTTACGTGATATTTCAGATGAAATTAAAAATTTTAAAATAAATAATAATTTTTTTTAAAATTTCGAACACGTCTGATGTGTTTGTTTAAGAAACAAGAATCATTATATTGATTTGTATTATTAGCTGTTATATTATTATTGTTTGTTTCGATAATATGTTACATAGTATTTAGATTAAGTTCATATAGCTTACGGGTATATTAGATATAAAATTGAATAAGTAGTGAAGTAAAATTAAAATAGTTATCAATATACAAAAAGATTAAAGTTGATACTAAAGGTTGGAAATGTTAAATGCAATGTGATATTTTAAAAATAGATTCGTGTAAATTTTGAAAAATGTTCTAGAGACAACACGACGGACCAAATATCAATATACTTACTTTCGGTTTATATCAAGGTTGTTTTTAAAAGAAATGCCATTACATAAAGTTTATACGCTGAAAAGCAAACACAAAGAAACAGAAACGTTTTCTTATAAAATGATAATAATATCACGTTTTATTTTTCACGTAATAGAGTATATTAATGTATATAGTAGAAACTTTGAGTACCTACTGTGTATACTTACTTACTGTATAGGTTGTAAGAAAATAAGTTGTTTATTCCGTTTTAGTATTGTGTGACGGGGACCCTAAGGTCGGTTGTTAATATTATATTATCATCTAACAAACACACATTAACCAACTCTTTGATGTTATGTGTACAAGGAGCCATAGAAAACGACAATGTTTGACCTCACTGATCATCCTATTATGACGAACAAGACCTGGAGAAAATGTTAAAGAAGGAAAAACATAAAGTGGTATTTTCTGAATCCGTCAGGCCAAATCGAATCTATTTCGTTCAGATAATAAGCAGAATACAAACGAACGATGTTGACTCAGATTAATGAGCTTAAAGATTAATGACAAAATCCCAATTCCTCCTACAAGACACTACAAACACACATATATATTATGTATATATACAAATATACGCATATATTTATATAATAAAAAATACACGGTTTAAAATTAGTTTGCGCATATATCACATTTGTCTAATATGTCAAACATAGTGAAGCTTGTATTCTAAACGCGGATCAATAAATAAATTATTATTTATATTGTATATGATACCTAATTTTTGATGTCGATAAATTCCCTATGAATGATTTTAAACTAATTGTATTTTTTTATAATTTTTAATAATAATTAATATAAAGGCAGTTATAAAATTAATTTTTTGATCTGATCTCTTAATTTAATTATTTTTCTATCGTGTTTGTATTAATCTGGCCCCGAAATTTCTATGGCCCGCTTATAGGTGTAAAGAGCGATATCGCAAGCAACTAAATAATCATAATCAGACCGCGTAGTTCACCCGCTTACTGTAGAATCAAATATTTGTTCGTCCAAGTCGTCTTGGCAACGACCATTATTGTGGTTTGTCATGCATATATACTACGCTAGTGATTAATGAAGCTGTATCGACTGGTAGGAAAGAGGAAAGAGGGAAGATGTGTTGTCGAGGCGAGACCAAAATGAGAAGAGAAAAAGAACCGAAAAAAAAATAAAATTGACAAGTGAGTTTTAAGGGTCAGTAAGTATTTACCAAAACTCTTTAATAATCTCTACATTTTTCTACTACTCTTGCTCCTATAGACATCTTCGTTTTATAAAAAGGTTAATTATCCGTATATAATCCGAAGGAATTTTACGGAGAACGAGTACTGGCAGAGATGACAAACTTTTATAACGGAGGAGATTTAAAATCTACCGGATAATGTGTATACACTATACAAGAAATAAATCAGTAGGCAGTTTTTTCTCACTCCTTCTTCTTCCGTTTAAGTAACGATTTCCACTGAATTTGATGAATAAATTTCAGTATTACATGTCCAAATAATACTCTGAAGTGTGACGATTGAAAATTGAAAAAAAAATCATTTACAGATTAAAAATTATTTTACAAAAAAAAAAAATATATATATTATATTGTATTTTAACATATAGGTACCTATACTATATAATTTTTTATTTTTTATTTATGAATGTTCCTCATTAAATATAAATTAAACTTGGATTATAGGGTGTTATCAGTTTTGCGGGCTGCGTGTTAATTTACGTACCATATGTTCTGGATTTATAAAAGTTAAATACAACATATAATATGATATATTCACAAATATTATTACCGTTATCAACACACATATAGTTGGTTTTGAACTGCATACGTTTCGACTTAAGTCTAGTTTTAAAGTTTGAACCACTGTTAAGGATTTATCCGTCGTTGACAGTTATTATATTGTAACCAACACAAAGTCGAGCCGTCTACCAAAACTTTGGCGTGAGTCCCACAACATGACTTTGTAAGTGACGAATTAGCATACTGAAGCGTATTATTATACAAAATTCAATTTCTCAATAAACCCGTCACTTTTATTGTCCTAATATATATTTACAGGCATACAGTTAAAGGTTTTTGTTAGATTAACTAATAACTATGTATGATATTATATTGTTATATAATATTTATTACGTTAGAGGGAGGTTAGCATTTAGTTCAAGCTTATTATAGTACAACTCTCAAACATTTTTGTCGTGAATGAATCGCACAATCGCATTGGAATAAAAAAAAAAGAATCTGTTTCAAAAATAACATTGAAAATGAATTCAAGTTGTCAGAAAAACGCAATTTACTGTGAAAGTTAAATACAAATAAAATGCGTTCATTCGTGAACAATCCAGAAGAACAAATATGTTGAATAAAATAATACGTGTTAAGATCGTATAAACAGAATATTCGTTCTCAGCGATATCCAGTGAAAACAAGTGGATATATTCGATAATAAAAAATAAAACAAATTAAAAGCCATATATTTTTTATTCATTTCTACAGTGAGAGTTTTTAACGTCAAATTTTACATCAATCAACTCTGATAGGACTGTACACATGTACGACTTCGTGAAAATAATTAATTATTTAATTAAAAATAGAATAATATTGTTATTTTTCCTCATATCTTGTTGTTCAGTCAAAATTTCCAATGTAGAGAACAGTTTTTACAATAAAAGTCTACCAACTATTGTGTACGGATTCTACAACAATAAATGGGCACGTGAGTTTACCGGGGCACGCGTATAACTATGGTAAATTTCCTTGGCACACGCAATTCCTATAACACGCGGGGTCTTGGAACCAAATTAGGAATATTTTTATGCATATGTCTGTACTATATTTTTATATTTGACTCAAGGCACTTTTGTTTGCAGCAAACCCTGATTTTTCAACGGTAAGTTATATACGTTAAAATTTGAATAAAATGTTACTACAATTTTTTATAGGTAATAGTATTATGATAATTTTACTATAGTTAATACTCGTATACACATTTTTGAAAATTATAATTTCTGCCAATCTGTTCTCAGAAGTAATGATTTGAATTAGTAATATATTGATTACACGTCATTAATTATAATGATTAGACTATTTGATATAGATTTTTTTATAAATTAAATAATGAATAACTGAATAGGTACACCAAATAACTTTACTATATTTTGATAAGCTATCAACCATCAACAGTTATGCATGTCTGATAATTCCATAATTCTTTTTAAAACGATTTTACAAATATTAACTACGTAAGGTGAAATAAAAAAGACGAAAAACATAATAAACTTTTCAATAAATTTAATAAGTTTAATCATATTTTAATTCAATTTTGCATTCAAGTAAAAATTAAATAATTTTTAAATTAATATTTGTATATCTACGTAACACTTGTATGACGTATAAATCTATATTAAAGACAGTTTAATATTTATGCATATTAAGATACAACTAGAAAGTTGAAATAAAACAGACAAGATTATAATGCTCGTATTATTGTAACAATTCCACAATAGTTGTGAATATAAAAAAATATGAAATTATTTCTGTAAATCAAATGTTCTCCGTAGTTCTTTTTATTTACCTACATTTTGAGATTGACAAAAGGACTTAAATTTATAAAATTAGGTCAAATGAAGATATGATTTAAAAGTTTAGTAAATAAAAAAATTACTTAACATTAAGTATGAATACAGGACGTATTCTTTAAAGACGGAAAAAAAAGTAAATACAATATTTCTTTTGTTATATTCATTTTCGATTATGTGTATTGTAAGTATATATAATATATAAATATCAATCTTGCGAACCATCAGATTCGTGTTCAAATTTATAAAAATAAAATATGATCAAATTACATTGTTGGAAAGATATTTTTTTACTTTTAAGTGCTATTCTTAAATAAAATAGCGTAAGAATTTTGTTAGACCTAAAGATAGTTGTTAAGTATAATTTTACTATTGAGTAATTCATTTTCGAAAAAAAACTTTTTTTTTTGTATGTAGTTATAAAACTTGAATACAATCGCTATTTTGAGAAATTTGTGAGAATTTTTAATAAATTACTTTTTAAAAATTAGGTATTTAATTTACACAATAAAGACATTCAATTGCATATTTTAATTATTTAATTCCTCAGATAGTCACATTAATTTACCTTGATACATTTTTAATGCTAAAACTTTAAAATACAAACAAAACTACAAAAGTTCATTTTTTGTATACACATTATACCTCTAAATAGATTACTCTTTTTATGGTCTGCCATATAATATTTATACTCAGTATACCTATAGATACATAATTTAATTATATTATTTATTTATTTTTTAATTACTTTACGTTTTTTTATATTAACTGAACAATTATTGCTTACGATAAGTAAAAAAAAAACAAGGCTACAAATCAAGCGTGAAATTATTCTTGTGTATTAAATTGATATGCAACACCATTTTATCACTACAATAATGAATATCAATGGTGCTCGTGGTTAATCCAAATTTTCAAAAATCGTGGAAATACATACAAAATACTCAATACATGATTTGATTTTTTCGATATACTGACCATAACACTATTGAGTATTGAGTGTAGAAAAACAACGCAATGAGGAAATATAACGTAATACTGTATAGATAACTACAACACAAACAACATTCGTTCCTATACGTATCGCACTTGGAACAACAAACAACTGCTAACACATACCGAGTATAGGTTTTAATGTTACCTATGTAATAATATGGGTACACTAACATAGTATACACCCTTATTACTATACTTTAATAACTTATAATATATAACACGCGTTACATTCCTATAGTCATACAACTCGGACATAATACACATACTCTACGTCTCTACGTTATCGACATACACTCAAGACAGATATAATTATGCGTCACTAAAACACATGTAAAAATATAACTTGTATTATATATTATGCTCGATATTTCGACAATAAACACATAATATATAGGATAAGAGATAGAAATTGCCGAAATATTGTATACAAGGGTAAAACAACAGCAACGCGACAGAAAAACATAATTATATATAGACATAAAAAAACACCCCTTTTTATTCAAATACAATATGCAAAACAAACGGTGGTGAGTTTAAATAAGGAGAGGGCTCACGAGGTAAGTGCACGTGAACACACAATTCACGAAAAAGGTACACGTGAATGCACAAACGATTCAAATGATGTGCAACAAAATCAAGTGGAGATAATATTATTTTCGTAACACTAAATAAAGACGACACGGAATTTGCTGCTGTCTCTTACAACCACATCAACCCACGAAATGGGTGCACGAAGACCACGTTACACGGATCCACGACTTCATCGGACGTAGACGTCCGTTTTTATCTACACTCAATGTTCTCATGCCATCGTGTAGATTCAAATGTCGAGTATGGTCATTGGTCTTATTGTGGGCACGACCGTCTTATTTCTTAAAACCAAAATCTTTATAATATTATGTTATTTAATCGCACTGCCCAGCTATTTCATGACCGTAACATCCATTATTCCGATTGATTTCCTACGATAAATAGACCTATATATTGTATAATACTGCTTTATTTAACCGTTAGATTCATATTATGATTGAACTATTGTGTACTCGATGAGTTCTAAAACTACGATTAGATTTTCGTACATAATATAATATTTTATTTATAATACTATTTTTAAGCGCCATCTAAAAGTGCGTCGTTTCTCCGAAAATTTGAACTTTTAGAGTATATTATATTATTTTTTAATAAATAATAATAGTGGAATTTAACATGGAAGCGGGTTACTGACCTTAGCTTGGCTCAACGGATTTTCGTAGTTGGCCGCATAAAAAAAACGTAATATTCACCAAATGTATAAGCGCACACATCTATAGCATAGGTATAATATGATGTATTAAAGAATTATAATAAGAGACTTAGCTATGTTTTCTTCATTCGTTTCTTAATACCAAAGCACCAATATAAACGGTGCGCTGTTCAATTCGTGAAAGTTCATAATTATTAATACATCGAAACAGAATACAGTATGTACTTATAAGAAATAATAAGTAATAACACAAGTATTATACTATTATATATATAATCACGTAACATATCGTAACGATATTACAACATCGAAAACAACTCCACAAAGACATTTCCACGTAAACATCAACTCCACGTATTGAAAATACATTCATGCTATGAACAAGGTACCTAAGTGAATTAAAATGTATTTACATAACGTTTACACATGCATATAATTAACACACTGATTATTTTACTTACAAAACAACACTACCATATTTGTTACATAAAATTGCACTTAGCCTTACTTTTCTTTTTTCTAACTAATTTGTATTTTTATCATACAATTTTTTAGACCAATCTCTTTGTTGTATGCTATAATTATTATAACAGACAAAGTTAGGAGAATATTTTACCTTAGATATTAATAATAATTATTATAAGGGTTTTAACATAGGTTTAAATGTTTGAATTATACCGTTTTCATTAAATCATTGTTGTTTATTGCGATAAGAAAATATGAGAGGTCATATATAGACATTTTGATATTTTATACTTATTACGCAGTATGTTCCAAGTATAACATCATTCGTGTAGGTAGTCGTATAGTTTATTCGGTTCATACACTCTAGCGCATTTCAAACATAACACAATATCTCATTGCAGTCAACATATCGGTTTATATTTTATGTCGCTTTTGTAGTAAGTAATTCTAAAAATAAATTTTAATTTGTCACTTTTATTTGTAATAGGTTAATAAAAAATTCAACTTGAGATCTTTTTTCTCAAGTATTTGTTTTTTTTTGTCGTTATTGTTGTTGTTGATGTTGCTATTGCAAGTTTAAAAAATTAAAGTCCAATCTTAAATTGTTTAAATTTAAATTTACTTACAATTAGTTTTCTTAGAATTTTGGAAAATATTATCAGCAATGTCGAGAATTCAATCTTAAGCAGGTATTTAAATCTGATTTTACAATGGTTTTTTATTGCCTAATTTTATAGTGAATTTGGAATTAATTTTTATGGCATGGCCGAAAAAACGGAACGTATGATAAAAATCTAAAATTGCATGTTTCTAATGAATCTATACATAGTTATGTAAATAATATATAATAATATATAAAAGTATCTACACAATTTGTAAGCTACATAATGTATAAAAATATCAAAATGTCAATACAGGATCTTAATAAATCACTTATCTGATCTACATACACAATATTATATTATATTATATGATAAAGAAAATAATACAATTTAAATCTTAAACATTTTAAACCCTTGTTAAAAATATTATAGGTATTAATAGTTGAAGTAAAATATTTAACCCTCCCAAGTTCGAGTATTAACAAACATTTTCCATCATCAAAAGATAATATATCGAACGTTTTTTGAAAACATTCAACTATACTTAGCCCCCAGCAGTGCCCAATGGTACAAACATATGTTGCATATTAATACATGTTAGCATTTTACATGCCATTTTGTAGAACAACGGTAAATTTTATTTTACTAATAATCAAAACTTTTTTAGTTGCAACTTACATCATCAAAAACATCAAAGGCATATAACTAATAAACGTTATAATTATATTATAGTACTAGTTTTAACAAAAGACAAAAGTAACAGAATCCATTATTTTCGTTTGATATAAAGTAAAAGCTACAAAGTTAAAATCATCGAATGTTAATTGATATTTACAATTATTAAATTATAGCCTTTGTATACTGTAAAACAAACAAACAAACAAAAAAAACATACCACCCACTAAAACGATAAAATCATTTACCTTACTGTCACTTACACACAATACTGACGTACCTACAATTGCCAACCAATAAATTAAACTCATAACAATAAATCCAGTGTTCAATTACTTATCTCTAATCTTTAGGTTTCAATTAATAATTTTGTAATATAGCAACCTATTGGATTAAACTCTGTACAATATTATTAAACTATTATGTCATATATAAGTATTATGTATGTCAACTTATGTACAGATGGACAAGCAAGAAAATAATTTACTGCAATTACTATATATATTATAATAGTAAAAAAAAAAAAACGGTTTTCTTGTTATAGTGTTTCAAGCCATTTCATTATTTATATTTTACTATTAAAATACATAATCCTAGACGGATACGTAGGTCATCTTACATGCATTCTGTATCAACAATGAGTCTGTATTCGTGTACCGAAGCCATCTCGTTTCATCGTTTGCTCTATGTATTGCTATCAGGTCATCAACTAAGTAAAATATATTATATTAAAATTGTATTTTACAAGTTCACGACTTCTGCATAATTTGAAAAGTCGTTTATTTAAATCTCATAATATAAAAAAATAATAATAAATGTCTCTAATGAATAATACTGATAACTGATATATAAATATAATATACTAGGTAATACATTATATATTTATATCTAGTTATTAGATTTTAAAACTTACAAGTACACCGATCGATACGTATCAGTGTTAAATAAAAACCATGTTATCATAATATTTATTGTAATTTAAGTATTCCTTGTTGACTATACTTGAAATAGGTTTATATAAAGAGAACCCTTGTCAAGTATAGTTGACACGTGGTCGTGAACATGTTAATTTTACGTTTAATTTTACTCAGTATTACTAATTGTCTTGTCTAATATTATTATTAACATCTAAATCCTCTCATATTTCCCTATTTGGTATTAATATGTCAGTGCAACACCGTATCGGTACACAAACCATCGTTTAAATTGTTTCATACCAAGCAACACTTCCATCACCATCGAATGCGTACCAAAACTCAAATTTCAGAACTACAATGATTTACGTTAAATCATAAAATGTAATCAATTATAAATATAATAATATTATGATAATATTATAATATCATTATCATAGCTTTTTGATGTCGATTTTAATAGTCTGTGTTATTATTTCTCTTAGCTTAAAGATAAATAGCCAATGAATATTCACATATTTTATCTATTTAATATTAATACATAGGTAAATTAAATGATTTAAATTAAATTATATAAATTTCATGTATTTACAATATCTGTATTGTGTATTTTTTTCTGCGTGATGAGACATGAATTATATTTATTATTATCAGTCAATTCTTATTCGTCTTATTTGGCCAACTCTCTTGCCTGTTTCTATATCCAACTTTTTATCGTATTTGTCCATGTATACAATACTACATGTGACGACGCTAACATTAATGATTCAAAGTTTTGTCAGAAGGTATTTGTTAACAGTCTTAAGAGAATGTCACACACGCATGTGTTATCTCTGTCTTACATACATACAATTCACAGCAAATTTGCATTCAGCAGAATTCATTATATGTTGTTAGCTTTAATATTAGATTAAATTTACCTATTATCAAACTTAAAGGTAAGAATATTATATAAGTTATCACGTGAGATTTTATTAATATTATAATTTTGAAATGAGTTATGAACATCTTAAAGTTGTAATATTTTACATAGCTATAATTCACTTATATCAATAAAAACCTATGTGATTTCCTAGATAATATTCATACTTTAAGTTTAATCATAAGTACTCTAATATTAATGGTGATAAGTGACAACATAAAATTGATTCTGCTAAACGCGAATTGGCTACGTTGTATGTATAAAATTATGAAAGATACAGATATCACATGTGGGCGTGACGTTTTTTTAACAAAATATAATATTTTTTACATTGGTATATTTTATATTAAAGTAATTAATAGGAATATAATATTTTATTATGTATTCATTTTGTCGTTAAAACTTAAAACCAAATACTATGCACAATATATTATGATGTCTAATGCTTAGACTATATTTGAATAATATTATTCTATAATTTATATGAATAATCGAATATTAATCATTCGTTACTTATCATTACGCCTAGTTTGTTTAAAAGAAAATGTTTGGAAATTATTAAGTATGATATAATATTACATGTATTTATTATAAAGTGAATAAATTATTTTTCTTCACATATATCAAATAGCTAAATAAAACAAAAAAAAAAAAAGAAAACCAAAACATTCTATACCAACAAATATTGGTACTGGTTTCGTTTTAGGTTGGTTCCTAAAAAATCAAGTAACGGTTTCGGATTAAAGTTAAAATACGGGTATTTTTAATTTCGATACAAGCTTTGAGATGTAAGTACATTATATATTTTTCAATTTTAGTAAATTTTTACAAATCGTATATCCCGTGTCAGAAGCGTCATGAATATTGTCTATAAAGTGAATTTAGCTTAAACTGATATATTATAAACTTAAACCAATGTTCACTCTCCGAGAGAACTAATAAATAGGAACTCAACATTAGATTTAAACTTTACACAAAAACTCCAGCTATTTGCCAGAATACCGTATTCAATACACCGTAGTAAAGTTGCTAATTTAAGTCCAATCTAACTATTCTAACAATCAAATTCAGTTTTCAACTTAAAACCACTTTAGAACTATTTTACATATTTACACAAAAATACCAGATATTCAAATGATTTATATTTTCTAATACTGATTATAATTATAAAACCAGAATTAGATACTTACATATGATCTCAACAAAAATTCCCAAATTTTAAATGAGGTTCACTTACATCAAAGTGCGCCAGAGCTAAATTTATATCTTTTTATATTTATATAATAAAACGATAATTATATAATAATAAAATATTATTGCAAACGATCTGTAATATCATAAAATATGTAAGCAAATATAACGTTCTACTTTACATGCAGTAGGTAGCTTTTATTGCACGAAACGAGGGTAAATCATAAATATTTAAAAATACTGCTACACATCAATAATAATGAATTCATTAATCATTATTATAGAGTACAGTATATTACATTGTTTATACATATATATTAAACATATTATACTGAAATTTGAGCGAAAATCATTATTAATAACCCAATCATAAGGTATATATTAAGACATTACCTTGAAAATATTTCATAAAAGCTGATTAATAAGAAAATTATTGAAAGATTGGAATGTCATAATGTTAGTCAGTATGCCAATAAATCAGTAATATAAATTATACATAATATTTCACATGAATATGATCGCAGTCTCAATTTCCAATTAATAAATATATATATATTATATTATATATATATCCAAAGTTATAAAGTGAGCTAATGATTTTGTATAATATATTAGTAATTATTATCAATTAAATTTACTTAACAACAATATGTTTTGTGGTAAATATCATGAGAAAATGAATAAAAATTTTATTAAATTTTAAATAAAATAATATGTTTGAATAAAAAAATGATTTATTTTATAAAATAAACAACTGCGTTAACAAAAAATATAATTTATAAAATAATTAATACAAGTTCTTATTGAGTATTATATTTGACATGCTTTACATATTTTTTTTAAATACATTTATGAATAGAAGAATATCATTTTTTTCCAACAAATTCATTGATTGATTCATTTCTTTTTTTTTCTTTTTTTCCACTCTGGTGATTTTTGTTTCAGACATTATTATGAATATTGAATGTATACAAGTCGTTGCTAGAACAGCCTACCTCTATCTTTACAATGCTTGAATGGACACTACGCTTTTTTACTATGCGTTCAAAAAAACCAAGTTACTCTGTTAATTTTAATATTGAACCTTTTAAGAATAAATTTATTATTAATTTTTAAGGTAAAAATATTGTCTTATGCAAAAAATCGTACAAAAATTTCATCGTTTAATTTTTATAAAAAAAAATTGTACCTTTTTATTTTTTTATTTTTATATAGCTGTAAAAATGTTTAACTAACACTTAATACTTAATATTTTATCGATATTTATAGAAAAAAAAAACTAAAAAATTTCAAATTTCAAATTTCAAATTGATATAGGTATTTAGCTCAAAAAGGTTCAACATATTATGAAAATTATCTTACTTTTAAAAATCTTGTGCATGACTACGTGAATGAACATTTTAATTATTACCCTTATCTTTTAACATACTTACTTGAATATTTACAAAATATTATCATAATATTTTTAGTTATTATTTATAAATATGTCTATAAAAATTATACTGTATACATAAAATACCTTAATAACTGAAAACTTCAAATATTTAGCCTGCCAAAACAAGTAAATTTACAAAACATAGCTTTATAATAGGTACTATGTTTTGTAATTTCACAAAAAATGTTAGTACATTTCTAACCATTGTTTATTAATTTAACCAATTGAAAGTGTATATTTCTCTTGAACAATTTAAAATATACAACAGTAAAAATCAATCACAAAAATATACCATTGTTTAATTGTGTACACATTACATTTTTTATACATCTAAATCTAAATTAATAAAATACCACATTTTCTAATTGTTAAGTATAAATAATAAAATTACAATAATATTGTATGTATCAATTTAATATAAATATTTTGTAAGTATTTAAATTTAATTATTGAATAATTCTTAGTATAATAAATTAAAACAGTAAATTTGAAAAGGTAATATTAGAAATATATAAAAATTCTTCTTTCGAAAATAAAAATAAAAAAAAAATAATAATAATATGCTTTATTCGTTTAGTTGTACAACTCAAAATATAAAATAAATCTTTTTGAATTCATGACTAATTGTTGATTTTGTTTTAAAAATGTACTCCTACTATGCGAGGTTTCTCGTTTATGTATTTAAAATATTATATTTCTACCATGAGGATTTTACTAGAATTTAAGTAAATATCCGTGTATTTAATTTATTACACAATGATGCAAATGTATTAAAACATGTTCAATTTATGTTTTTAAATAATAGTGTTTTAAAAAATGACAGAATTAACAAATGTAATAGTTATAATTATTTAAAAATTATTCACATGATAGAATAATGTAGAAATATTATGTAGAATAATTATCGATTAGAATGTGATTAAGAACATCATTGTTAAAATGAGGACATTTTTAGCGAAGTTGGACCGACTTACTGATGATGGTAAGTGAAAGAGCTCCTGTAGCCTGGCATTATCTGGGATACGATTATAAATTGGCTCTAACAAGCGAGGTGCATTAATCTGACCTTCAATTAACTTGTGAGTAAAATGAACACTGAATCCGATGCGATGTTCAGATAATAGTTCGAGATCGAGTAACCCACTAACAGGTCTATAATCATGCTGCGGCGGATGGACGATATATTTAGGCATTAACCTGCAAAGCTTAGTAAGCGGTTCTAAACTTTATAAAGTCACTGTGCGTCACTTTTGTAATATGGTGAGACTACACCACTACGAAACTTTACTCCGACGATGGTCTAATCAAGGCGTTATGTTCGCACATGAATGAAGGAAAGCACTTATGAGTGTTAAAACCGGAGGTTTGTCACCTTATGAAACCTATAACACGCAGAGCTTTTTGTGCGATAAAATCCATATATTATGGTCTAAGATCGAGTAAAAAAACATAGATGAACCCTTAGTCTTTTATTTAATCGACGAGTAAGAGAGGGTGAGACGAACCTCTATACCAGGATGGTGTAATCTTCTTGAAGATAATGTACGTAATTCTAAAACGATTGGAACTTGGTGCACAACTCCTACTCTAACAAAAAATACATTATGATTTGTGTACAGGTTATTCGTCTTGAATGTACGAAAAAAATAAAAATATCGATTAGCGTCACCTAACGTGGTGCAAATAATGTTATTTATTGTTATTAAACCAAGTCCTTAATAATATTGAAAGCCTTGTAAATGCACAAATAACAATACCCACGGCAATGGCATATTAAACAGTAAAGTTGTATTAATTTTATTTTATTTATTACGGTATATTGTTAAGGCTTTTATAAAATATATTGTATCGTTAACCGCATTTAACAACTGCGTTCACGGTACCTACACATTATTTTCAAAGGTTTATGTTTTATTTTTATGTTAATTTTATTATTTATTATTTTCACTAAGAATTGACGTCCCACTAAAATATCTAATTAAGTATAAAAAGTAACTCGATAAAAATGTATAATAAAAAATATAAGTTACATTATTTAATTTATTTTATATATTATGTATATATTGTTAAAATAATACTGAAAAGAGTTGATGCAAATTTGTAATATGAATAATAATTATTAAATAATAACTTACTTAAAGTATACTTAACTATTACTTAAACTATACCAAATTTTCTTGATATAAATTTGAACTAATATTTCTGTCATCGTAATATTTTACATACGCATAAATTAATAATAAAAAAAATACGAACATACTGTAATACCGATATCTATAAATATGATACGTTTATAATAATATGATATGTTTGGTAAATAAATTGAACACATAGGACGCAGGTAGATCGTAGACGTAACTAGACCAATATTTTTGGCTATACACAAAAATTGAAGGGTTCACAGACTCGGATTTTTAAATCTTAATAGAAAAATGCTTTTACTTTTAGGGGAATATATTTTAAAATAGTGTTAAGCACTAGTTCCCTGTGCCCCTCTCTATAGGTTGCACCAATGAGGTCGATTTATAATTTATTCAATTTATAGCAACTTATTGTAGATGTTAAATGATTGCTGCAGAGTCTCTACCAATAATCGTGATACATATTACCTATCGTAGTGCCATAAGATCAAATTACTCAATAAGCATTTGATTATTGTTTCATTAAATAATTGTTACAGTTATTATCGTATTAAAATACAATTTAACTTAGTTATATAAGTATACTTTATCCGACTAGAATAATAAAATATACTAAAAAATATAATTATTGTTATTCTTTTGTTGTCATTGTAATGTATTTAATATTTTAACTTTAATATTATATCATATCTAGAGAGTTTTTTTAAAATGAGTTACTCTATTTGTATAAATATTATAACTATATATAATATAGTAATTAAATCAACGAGCTATCAAAAAAAAAAACTTTTTTAGAGTAGGTAGTACTAAAAAACATCTTATATTATAAGTTATTTTTTGACTTTTCAAATTTAAGACGAAAAAAAAGTATGAAACTTATTGTACCTAGTTTTAACTTTGCGAAAACGGAGTTGTAAAAATAATGGAAAATAAAAAGGATGTAATATGCATTGTTATGTATGAGTTATTGCCTATTTTAAAATATCGGAACTTCAAATAGGAAAACATTTATTAATATTTCTTATTTTTTTTTTTTTTTTTTACTGTTAACGGAAATTAGATTATATCAATGCTACCTAGATATTGTTCATTTTACATTTGCATATTTTGAATGCAATTTAAACAATTATTGAAACAAAACTCTTTTTTTTATTATCTTCACCAACTGACGGAAGAAAATTGAGAATTTTTATTAAAGTCACTTTACAGTCTTTATATATATAGTCCATTGTAGTTATTGAGTAGGTCACAGTAATGTACACTGTGTAATATAGTAAATAATTTTAACTCAATTATTCTATATAAAAAATAATTTTAATTAAAGATAATATGTCAGTCTCTATTTCTAAACATAATAAATATATTAAAAATTATAAAATATAAAACTTTAATAAAACAAAAATTCACATTCCTGTAAAATATTAAATTGTAATGATGAATATATCACTGTTTGCGTAATTGTTGCTTACCAAATCAATATTTGGTGCCCACGTTGCATGATCCGTGATTCAGTCGATTACTCTACATTTATTTTAAGATAATTTTATTGTTGTTTAATGTTATTTTTGTATCTAAATTCCACTCTTAGGCTTTGGTACTGGGTAATAATTGGATAGATTATTTTTAACAATGTGGTTTATTGATGGGTTAATCATTTAAATTTTAATTTTTAATAACCCTATATTTTTTTGGGAATAAATTGATGATTAAATTAGAAAAAATACATTATATTTTTATAATATACTCAAATTTAAAACGAGATAAAACGTTGTTGATGTTGATATTGAATACATTTTTGACTTTCGTGATTTTAGATTCATGAGTTATGAATTAAAGTGAACAAGACCTATGTATGTCTTTTATAGTTTGATATTTTAATAATCAGTTGGGGAATTATCATAAAAAAAGTTCAAATTTAGTTGTAAAGAAAATGTGTCTATTTTACTTAAGCAGAGGAATTGTTCATTTACTTGGATAATATTTTCGTGTGACTAATTCATTCATTAAATACCTATTATTTAACATCACAGTGAGACTTAATTCCAAGTTCTTATTTTATTTTTTATTTTAATTTAAATTTCTGTTGTATATAAATAAACACAGTATAGTAACAGTTTACTAAGTAGGGTTAAGAAAAATAATTAATTATAAAACTATGTTGTACGATTCATGCATTTTAAATAGACCACCGATTGTGAAGTTAAAAAATATTATTTGGTGGTATTACTGCAAATTACGCAAGTACTGAACGATTTAGAATAATTGTCGTTTGCCTAAGTGACCAACGCGATCGTGTTGAAATAATGAAGGTATTGTCCAACATCATGCATTTGTATATGATATAGGTTTAATTACATAAGTTTAAAACAACTTTCTGCCATGTAAAACATAATATCAACTCATTCTGACAAACAAACAAAATGCATTTTACATAGTTGTGTTCATAAACTACACCATCTCTAAAGTTTGTTGCTCAAAAATATTGCACGCTCTAAACTCTATAGACTGTGATATTAACTGAAGAGCTCTGAAAATGAGTCTCTAGGGTTTACACTGTTTTGAAATGCAATATGCATAATAGAATAATAGAATAATAATCTATAAGGTAATAAAATATAATAACACACAAAGAGCAATATTTATACAAGTTTGAACGTTATGTTTCATTAAGTAACTTTTCCTACTCGGAATTGTCTCTTTTAAACATGTACAGACTTTGAGTCAAAAGCTCATGTTCGTGTTGATATTTAACTTAACCGTACACATAAAATGTCGGCATAACCACAAATTCAATGGAAAAAAGTAGAAAAAAATAATTGATAGATAATTGTTTTCAAAAACCAATTAGAATAATAGACCTTTTTTTAATTCACATTTTATGATATTATTCAACGATTTCTTGTGTTTGTTGCTCATATATTTCTATAGATTTAAAAACTATTGAGAAAATTAAAAAATAACCTTTTAATAGTACCACAAAGTCTACAAACCAGTGGTGAATTTCAAATCATTGTGTCAATGGAATTTGTTTCATAATTATTATAAAACTTAGAACTTCATTGAACATTTTACATATTTATATCTTACTCAAAATTTTAAGTATAACTGTATTCTTGTTTTCTTCTTAAAAGAATAATAATTTAAAAAAAGTTTCTCAGTGTTAAATGTGTTGGTTAATTACAATTTTCTCAATTAGATTCACTCTAAGTTTTTTCCATAATATTAATATTTTATGTTAATTTTCTAATATAAAATAAATCTTTTAATGTCATTTAGGTAACAAAGATGAAATCATAATATTAATTCTCATATCTAAGCTTTCAAAGTAAATATCTGACAAAGGAGTTAAGTCCTTACCATTTAACTATATCGACACGGTCACTAAGTCAAGTGTTGATCTGTATAAGAAACAATATTTAATTTAATTTTATAGTATCGATATTTTTTACATAATAATTAATAATTTTTATTTTACAACTGCCTAGAAAATTTTCAAATTTTTATTCTCTTAAAAAAATCATTTAAAATATTCGAGATGTATTTAATGTGTACTTTAGAAGCTACACCCGTACATAATAATTATTACATCGCTGTGTTGCACATATGGGTTGCATATTTTTGCATATATTTAAATAAAAATAAGTTTTATAAGTTAAATATTTTTAGATAATGATAATATATAAAATGAATATTGTATAAACATCAAACACAGTAATAATTTACATTTTACTTAAAGCTTGATTAAATAGTTTATTATAATAAGCTATTAAACTACAATATTATGTTTAATCTAAGACAGCTGAATGATGGGACTAGTAAATTTATATTTTTCTACACGTTTTAAATAATTATACCAAATTTATAATTTTTTTAATAGGTAATATAATTTATTTTATTTTACGGTTAATCAGTAAAAATAGTTTAAATTAACTTAGAATTTAAAAACATACAATTTTCCAAGTATTTGGGCACATACATGCATATGCAATATGCATATTATTTATTTTGTATACATTACAAACAAAACTCGTTATTCTCTTGAAAAATAATACAAACAAAAATAAAAATAAATATTCATTGCATATTTTGTAAATTTATGTGCACATACTATAATATTTTTTGCATGATATCTTTTGCCATATTTATTATGACTCAAACTCATCTACATTGCTACAAACTTACCTACATACCAATCAGAAAGTTATTTAATAATTGTACAAAATCGTAATATATATATTATTATAATTCATTGATCAATGAGCATGTAATAATACGTGAACTTACTCGAAATAATTACAAATTTAATCTCCTATAGAATCGTATTATGTATGTTATAATAGGACATAAATAAAATAAATGTCCAATAATGGAATTTTGGTGTATACTATAGTGAGTATAGACTATAAAGTATTCTTACTTTATACATAAGTAATAATAATATGAAGTATTAAACACACGCTTTACATATAATGGTATAATAAACTATTACCGTGTTTCAACCTTTTTTGAAATAATCTAAAACTTTGGAGAAATATCTTACATAGTTCTTACAGATGTATTTGTTCGGACCCTTTGAACGATTTTAAAAAGAAATGGCTGATCAATTAGAAATGTTACTGAAAATTATTTGAATGACTATGGGAACAGTTTGTTCAGTCTTAACAGTAAATCCACAAAACTCAATGCCAACTAACGAAAGGAGCATAAATAACGGAAAACAATAGACTTGATTTTTTTATCATAAGTTTTATACTTGAGACAATAGAGATAATGGTTATCTCTATCTTGTTTGAGAAAAGTGTTTATTTCAGTTCGGACTTTAAGCAGTTATTTTCGTTAAAAAGAAAAAATTAAGGAAAGAAACATCACGCTAACGCACACAATGGTCTATAAATGATCGGAATTTTTTGTTTAGTCTTATAAATCATCTAAAAATTTAAGAAGTAACTGATTACCAAGAAGTTCACAAAAGTAAAACGTGGTCAAGTGGGTGCCACTCTGCTGTTTAGTAGGTATTGAGTGGGTTTACTTATATTACTAATATATTGAATATGTATAATTTTTGGATAATCTGTCACCCTACACGACTGAATAAATTTAATAATGTATTTTTTTTTGATGTTACCATTAAAATAATTTACTTTACTTTTAATATTATAGTAGATTCATTTAATTATTTCCAAAAACATTGCATACATTATTATATTTTTAATAATTAGTTACTATAATATTAAATATAATTTATATTTAATTATATAATTATTATCTCTTAAATATTAAATGAATAACATTCGGACACTTAACTGTAACAGTGTAAATAGCTTCTTGATATACATAGGTAATATCTTAAAATTAATCTACATATTTAAAAAATATCATTGAGTATAGTAAAATTCATAAAGAATTCAAAAACAAAATTCAAAAAGAATCAAAATATTTTGAAAATTATATCGTATAGTTACAGAAAATATTCATATATGGGATGAAAATTTCAAGTATTTACAGTTATTACCTTTTATATCAAATAGTTTGAGAAGAAATAGTTGCAAGTATCTTACGTGAATAAAAATGTTCACTTCAAACATTCATGAAAATGCAATGTAACTTTCCAGTAGATTTTATTTTTACTGTAGATAAAAAAACGTATGAGTATTAAATTATAATACAAAAAATAAAAAAATAAAAAAAATAGAGTTCTTCTTATATATTAAATTTTATAACTTTAAATACAGAGCATAATATATGTAATTACAAACTAATTGGTACTGTAAAATGTAGATAGTTATACCATTATACAATCATAAAATATTTATTCGAATTAAAAAGAGGACATTTCAATAATCGAAATAGATTGAAGAATGAAGTGTTAAAAAATGGTTTATTTTATTCTAGAAGACGTAAAAGTTATGATGGAAGTTAGAAGAGATAAAATATTTTAATTTTTTTTTTAAGATATAGAGAATCGGAAGCTTGTTACTATATAAAAATCTGTGAATTTCATAACGTGCGTTATAGGTAACATACGAAATGAATAAAATATTGAACATATACATTTATAGTTTATTTACTCACAATGATGTATAGCAAAAAATATTTTGTCTATTAATAATTGCGCTAGTAATTTGGCATTATACATTTTAACGGTTAGTATCACCAGATTCCAACAATTCAATCACACTTAATATAATAATATTAAATATACCACGTTTTTGATCAGCTATATTCTAAGGTCACGTGTAAATATTAAACCGTAACGCCAGCAGTAAATTTCGCAACGCAAAGTTGTAAGTATACGTAGAATAAATGTAAAACGATGTGACAAGTGCCAAGCAAGTCCAACAAGTCAGCAACTACATATCTAGAAGGTTTTTGTCTATGATAGTTTCGTTGTACAATTAATGACCACTTCAGGAAGTGGTTTTTGTTGTTGCACACTTAACAACTGCACAAGTGTTATACGCTTAACATAGTATTATTATAGCAGTAGGCACGGACAGTCGCAAATGTGACTGACGTGATATTCGTGACTAAAATAAACGACCCGCACTGAAACTATATAGCTATAAATTTCTATGGCTTTTTAACACGTCTTATGGGTGTTTTGTGTCGATACAAAATATAGACGGGTCGGGATACTGTGGACGTGACACGTTGCCACTAAAGGCACGAATCCTATTGAACTCTTACCGTGTCGGGCCGGTATAATATATAGTTGCACGAACCATCCCGTAAATTCGGATGAATGTTTTTATAAACACTTCACCATGACCTGCAGAAACGGGGCTAATATATTATGATACAACGATTGTATATTATGATACAGGCTGTATCAATTATATTTCGCACAATAATCGATTACGTCGTCGAACTTTTTAACGACGACCATCGGAATGGCGGAGGTATATTATATACGTTATAAATCTCGAAAAAAACTATTATCGTCTTTCGGGTCCGTTTAGTCTCGAAATCGACGAGAATAATATTATATAGTATTCAAATGCTGTTTTCGTCTTGCCCGCAGTATTGCAAATCGCGTAAATTATATTTATATAGACACGACGGTCTTTATTTTAACTGTCAAATCGTTATAAGAACGTCCATACATCGTTCGCGGTTCGGTTGCGGTTAAGAGCCGCCGAAAAATATAAAAATTGAATGCTTTAACGGAGGACACATTACTACTGAGCCCGTCTTAGACCGTATTAAAAAATATATAATAACAATATAAATATATATTAATAATATAATAATAATTACCTATGTTTACCGTTTTTTTTTGCAGCAGCGACACGACCCGTTGTGGCGGCATCGACCGCGGTCAGAGCACAGCCATGGCAGCTGCAATAGCCATTTCCGGCAACTATACGGATGTCAACGACTCGGACAACGTTTACGAGCCCTACTCGAACCGACCGGAAACGTACATCGTTCCCGTGGTGTTCGCCATGATATTCGTCGTGGGCGTTCTGGGCAACGGCACACTGGTGTTGGTGTTCATCAGGCACCGGAGCATGCGCAACGTGCCCAACACGTACATACTGAGTCTGGCGCTGGGTGACCTGTTGGTCATCATCACGTGCGTGCCGTTCACGTCCACCGTGTACACGGTCGAGTCGTGGCCGTACGGCGAGCTCATATGCAAGCTCAGCGAGGCCACCAAGGACGTGTCCATCGGCGTGTCCGTGTTCACGCTGACCGCGCTCAGCGCCGAGAGGCGAGTACAATATTTTTAACTATATTATATTCGTTGAAATCGAAAACTCAATGGTTTTTTAAACGAAAACAGTGGTTATATATAAAATATATGATAAATATTATTGCGTACGTAGTAGATTATGATAATCTGATTATTATAACACGTATTATAGCCTATAGGTGTTATATCAAACGATACATAAATAATTATGTCTGAGTAGTACAGAGCTATGAGATACGTTTTTGGTTTATAAAATACGATTGAAATGCGACTTATAAATAGTCGAATCTCGGGTTTTATTCTCTAAAGTTATTAAGGAAAGAGGTGCTTTTTACGGCGACTTGAAACCTCTCTCGGATTTACGCCTATACGGCATACAGGTAATTATTAGATTCCGGTCGGCAGCAGTGTTGTCGATATATGAACCGACCCTTGACACAGATTTTCGTTGATGTACCGATGATGGATGGAAGGGTGGTGGAAAGGATGTTTAATCCTCTCCATCATATAAGAAAGAAAAAATCGTGTATTATGATTTCTATTATATATCTATATAGGTAGTTATATTTTATTGCTTGGGCACTCCTCCCATCACCATATAATATGAATTCTATGTACGCCACTGATACGAAAATTTGGTATTTGAGCTGGTACTTTTCCAAATCAATACATCATTTATTCGATTTCGTGTACTGCACATTTCTGTTATCTTCTGATATGAACACTTAAGAGTGCTTTTATGGTGGGTTTAAAATCTCACCATAGCATTTCGATTCCACTGCCATTGTTATGATTTCAATAGAATACCTCTCGAAAAACGTGCGCTGACCTCTGCAGCAATTATTTTTAAGGTTTCGAGTTCAAATATCTTTTACAAATTATACATAATATAGGTATTGTAATGGCATAATATATATTAAAAGCCATCGAACTTACTATGTATTATATATAAGAAAAAAAAAATGTTTAAGATTATTAACTTATTATTTTTAATATTGTTAAAAAAGTAAAAATTGATAAAATATAAAATAAAAATTAATTTAAAAAAAACTGTAGAGAATCATATTATTATTATGATGTGTTTTTTTACCTCGGTGGTTATAATATCATCTATAAAGACGACGATAATAATAATTTATCCTTAATACGTAATACGCCCGAGGAACTTTTTAAGTCTTAAAACAATAATAATAATAATAATAATAATAAATATATTTTTTTTATCGTCTATACCACTCACAGGTACTGCGCCATCGTGAACCCCATCCGACGGCACGTGTCGTCAAAGCCGTTCACCCTGATGACGGCCGTGGCCATATGGATACTGGCCGTGGTTCTGGCCACGCCGTCGGCCACGTTCTCGCACCTGGCCACCGAGTCGATACCCAACACGAACGTGACCATCGAGTACTGTTACCCGTTCCCGATAGAGCTGGGCAACGACTACGCACGGGCAATGGTCATGTTCAAGCTGCTCGCGTACTACGTGGTGCCGCTGTGCGTGATCGGTTGCTTTTACCTGCTGATGGCCCACCACCTGATGGTGTCCACGCGCAACATGCCCGGCGAGCTGCAGCACGCCGGCCAGTCGGGCCAGATCCGGGCCCGGAAGAAGGTGGCCAAGATGGTGCTGTCGTTCGTCGTCATATTCATGGTCAGCTTCCTGCCGTACCACGTGTTCATGGTGTGGTTCCACTTCAACTCGGACTCGCGCGACGAGTACGACGACTACTGGCACGCGTTCCGCATCGTCGGCTTCTGCCTGAGCTTCATCAACTCGTGCGTGAACCCCGTGGCGCTGTACTTCATCAGCGGCGTGTTCCGCAAACACTTCAACCGGTACCTGTTCTGCTGTTGCCCGTTCGCCCGGTCCGGTCCGGCCACCGTCGAGTCCACCATCCAGGACATCAACCTGACGCACGTCAACAGCACGTCGTGCCGGCGTCACAACTCCGTGGTCACCAGCCACGCCACAGCGCTCGGTCACGCCACCTGACGGGCGGCCTGCGGCAGCAAGCCCGTCGTCGTCAACGGCAAACGCCCCGAAGACTGCAACGTCGTCTGACCGCGGCCGAGCCGATCGAGCGCGTGACACGCGGGGAATACGGGTATTATTCACGGGAACCTGCGGCGGGTAACGTTTATGCGATACTATCATCACAGATCTTTGTAATAATAATATAATATTATATTTAGGTGGCGATATCACATCGAGTGATGCGGTGACGTGCTCAGCTGATTTTTTTGTTTTTTTTTTTTTTGTTTGTTGGTATAAAGAGTACTCTTCGTATTCTTTCGTTTTCCAGCTGCAGGTGCTATATAATTAATTACAATAATAATCGTATACACCGTATATTGATCGTGTGCACAAGGGTAATAATATTGTGTATAATATTAATATAATATATAAGTTATTATAATAATACATTAATACGCGCATCTCGACGCGTGATGGCGGCAAATATGCTTTCATCATTACTTTATCACATAATTACCTATATATTATAATATGTGTTATCGTCATTAACCTATATTATGTAAATATTAAAAAAATCAAAAATCAAAAAAAATATTCAAAACATCAAAAGTCGAGTTTTTATTTTGACAGTCAAGTAATTATACTGTTTTTTTCTGCGTGATGTCGATAAACAAAACAAATCCAAAGCGTTACCCTCATCCCCTCCACCCCCGTGAGCACGTCTCTGGAATGACGATAATTCGCGAGTATACTTAATTTTTACGAGTAGTATGTCATAATATGTGGTGTAAAGCCTGACGACTGCTGACAACAGATTTCTTCTCGTTCGATAGTCGTGTCAATCACCACGGTAACCGGTACACGATGATGTTGAGATGTTGAAAACGATGGTTCGATTAGAATTTGTGAAAAGTGTACATCTTTTTAGTATATAAAAATATGTATTTATACGCCAAAGTAAATGTCGTGAAAAAACTGCGCTCAGGTCAGTCAATCACGGTACGTTATTCTCACCAAACGCATATTTTGTGTGACCCCCCCCCCCCCCTTTGAAAATGCATCGTTTGTTTTAATAATAATATTATGATCTGTGATACTATCGTTATTCGTTAGTATACGACGACGACTATGACAGCGAAACGCCTTCACCATCACCGCTGTACAACGCATATTATATACAAAAACGATTTATTTTTCAATGTTAGTTTTTCCTTTCTTTCTCCGCCACAACTTTCTTCCCGAACTCGAAGACACGAGTAATGTTTGCACATTACCGCTACTGCCCACACCTACTTCTTCGTAAATTGTTCCACCGAATCCATTACCCTATAGATATAATACGCTTATATCTATAATATAGATATATTCGCAGTAGGTGTACCGACGGCTTTAAGATAAATTATCTCGTTTTCGACAAGTTTCCAACTAGTCATACTGCGCGTCATTACTCGGGCGTATAAAATACGATATAATATTATATCAGTGATATCGGTATATAGGTAAGTATTTCGATTCATGTTAAACGACAGATTTTATATTATATTTTATTATATTACATTGGCTTATATTTTGTCCGGTTACGTGGCTTCAACTTCTTTCTTTGCACACGTCTCACTTATAGCTTTGCCTCTACAAATTGTATTTCATGATAAATTATATTAGGTTGACGCGATCCCAATCGGTTTCTTTCAATACGATCAATGTTATCTAACGTTTTTTCAAAAAAATGTTTAAATGAGTAGGTCACTAAATTTCGAACTGAATATCGATTTCCCAATTACCGATATTATATTGAAATACTTATTGACAATTTTTTACTTTGGAATTTTATTTAAACCACATAGATAAATAAAAATATTATGTCACTGAATATTGAACAATCAAAAATTATACCACAAAATATAAAAGTAAGGAGTAAAAACGTAAGAAATATAAAAATATTTCTCGAAATAAAATTACGCTCTTCGTTAATTATAAGAAAATACTTTTTGAAATGTTAGAATGTAGATTAATAAAATTATGTGTCAATCAATTCTAAAGATTTTAATTTAATGTAACTAGCAAAGATCCATAGGTAATATCATTACCCTCCTAAGAATGTCTGCAAGTACTATAGTGTATTTTATGCTGAAATTTTCATATTATGAGTAGTAGGTACTTAGGTACTATAATAGCAAATTCAACATTTAATAATTGATAAATATTTTCAGTACTCATCATTTCTAACAAAATGATAATTTTATAAATAAAAGTCAGGTAATAATTTACTTATTTAAAAACTTGTATTCAAGAATTAATTTTTGCATTATTTTATATTTATATTTAATACACACATTGTACATTATACATTTTATAAACCTTTGACCCGCTTAAAAAAATGTCCGATATAGCTGTAATAAATACTTAACTGGTTGCATACTTTGTAATAATATCTAGTAGTTATAAAAGTTATACGTCATATTGTATATTTTTATTTTCGTTTTAGCCTATAAGCTATTTCATAATATGTATGATAATATTTTTTATGCTTACCTAACTATATTAAAAATGCAGTATTTATAAAAGTATAAAAAACATCTAAGTATATTAAATTACCTACATATTACGTATGTATAATTATATTATATTATTATCTATTTTAGATAAATACATTCAGTTTACACAAAATAAAAGATTTATTATATTTTATTGTTGTGAGTAATAAATTACGTAGGTATTACAAATGACTATGCAAATATGAACTATATATTTATAATGAAATAAACAGTATTATTTTTGATTGTATCTTAATTGTAAAATAATATTTACTTTTAGATTACAATAATACAAAAACTAAAAGTGATTTTTCAAGGTTTCGTTCATTATTTAAAAATTTAAAATCAATAATCAAATAAGATATTGCAAAATTGGTATACTACTGTTTATATTTCATAAAATATTAAAATAATTTTATTACAAAAACTTCTGGTTGTAATTTCTCGACAATTAAAATTAGGTATTTATTTATGTTTATGAATTTTAATTATCATTATAGTGTTTATTTAATGTTATGACTAATTCATTTTGAATTATATAACTCATTATTATAAGAAATAACAAATAGTTTATCTTTAAGCAAAAGAAAAAAATTAAATCAACTTAATGTAAGTTAAATTAAATGTATATCATATATATCTAGTATATACATTATACAAACACGAAAACTAAAATTTAAGTATATGATGTTTATAGATCATAGATATTAGATAATTTTTATTTGATGTATTGAATAATTAATTACAATTTTTAACAATAATGTTCCTCATTGAATGTTAAGCTCAAGCCAAAAACGAAAAAAAAATACTACTTGTATATACAACAACTATTATTTTTCTTGAATTGGTTTTCTTTCATTAAAAAAAATATATATTTCCTTATTTTTTATTGTTTTTTTTATCTAATAGAAATCTTATCTAAATATTTTTGTATTCTTTGTTATTATGTTGTCTAAGATAATTTTTATTATTTCATATTAAATGTATATATTATGCAATCTAACTAAACGTATTAAACAAAGTTTAACATGTCATAAAGCAAAAAGTAAAAATGTGGAAGTGATTATTTATCAGTTAAAACAATAATACCTACAAAATAAAAATTAATATTGCCATCGTATATTTATTTATTTAACTCCATTAATTAATGTTAATAACTTAAATACTACGTTTATTTAATAATAGGTAAGTAATAAATAATATTGTTATCGATATTTATAATACTAGTGTTATAAAAAAATTACTTTTTATGTATGTTTGATGTATAAAAAACAGTGAAGTTCATCTAAATCATCATGATTCATGAATTTAACAAATATAAAGAAAATTATGGACATCCGTTTTAGGAAATGGATATTATTTATAATATACAAGTAATGGAAAATTATTATTAGTCATTTTAAACTATGTCATATGTAAATTGTTTTATGAACACAAATATAACAATATTATGTTATATTATATTTAATTTTCAAAAATTTTAAATTCTAAACAATCTTATTATGTCAACTATTTATATATATATATATTATATATTTCTATCTAATTATTTATTTCTGCACGACAACTATTGATTATACTCCAAAAATTAATTATTGTACATGGCATGTTATTTTTAAAACATGCACATATACTTAATTCGCTTAATTATACAAGTAAATGAATAAAAAAATTGTTTATAACTCAAAATTAACTAAAATGTAATATAATATATTTTTATTATTTTTTCAAAAAATATTTTAGGAATGTGTAGTTTAAAATAACTTATAATAATTACACTAAGTATACAATATATTATACATTTGGTATCTATTTCATAAAATGAATGTCAATAAATACACGACTTGATGAATTTCAGTATATTTAGTCCTAGTTCATAACTATATTGATTTCATTAAGTGGATACGACATTTACATACCAAAATGAAATTCATCTTACAAAAGTTAAACACCTAAAATTAATTTAGCTACCTATGTTAAAGTAACAACAATTTAAAATTGACTGTGTTAAATTTTCAATAAGTATTTTGATTCAAACACGGATTACGCACATCAATATTAAATCAACTGTTTACATATTACTTACAACTATACAAGCGGTTTTTGAGTATAAGTAGCTAATAAACATAAATAATTAAAAGATACAACACTAACATAAATAAAACAGTTACCTATATAATCGATATATTAATACATTTGGAATTTTGGAATACATATGAAAATAAACCATTGTTTATAATAATTTTGATTTATAACTAAATTACTTGTATAATATGTATATTCAACGTTTCAATGATTTTATGTGTCTTACATTTATCAATGAATAAAAAAAATATTAAATATGAAATAAACTTAATCATTAATTATTTTACTCATTAAATTATTTATTGGTATAAAAGTCCACGAAGGGGATGTCTAGTGTAGCATGGAATTATTACAAACTTAAATTTAGGGCTGCAATCTAGTTGAGTACAGACGCAATCCAACAATAGGAATTCAAAATACGACACGATTGAACACAAAAATGTATAAAATGTAACCGTATTTCATGTATTAAATACTAAATAACATTATCGTTTCAAAAATTTAAAATCGTTTAAATGTCATAAAATATAAAAATATATTCATTATAAACACACCACACATTTTAAAATGATCTTAAATGCTCATTTCCCATTTTTAATAAATATTTCAAGACAATTTTTCAGAATTGTTATTTCTTAAATATTCGTTGTAAGTCATCATGGTTACACTAATTTTTTACCTTTTAATAAAACTCGTGATTTTATGACTGTTATTCTCAATTCACCGAATTTTCATTATCGCTTCAGCGTAAGTTTCTTGTAAAACTATAATCACCGTAATCGTCGATGCATGTTGTATATTTGACTCGTACCGCTTTTACTAACAACTGATTGGAAACCACCAGTGAAAATAATTGCCATGCTTTACGATTAAAATATACCTCTGATACGATTTGTAAAACACAACGATTAGCGAATAAAACGAGATAGAAAAATTGGCAACGTTACGTTTGTTTGACTGTGCTCAATCGGGTTGTTCAAACATAGAGACAGTGCTAAATTAGGTTTCATTGAAACTTAGTATAAAAAGAATTGACATAGTATAAATTATAAAATAACAGAAATAAATATTAGATACTTATTAAACTAGAATATATAAAACAAAACAATTTTAATCAGTATAAAATAATCATTAACTATATTTAAATATTTAACTAAAAACAAACACATGTTAGCAAGTGGGTATACCAATCTGGTTTGCATTAGATATCAAGTTGGTCACTATTATAGGTGTGTTAAATTGAATTCAATTATTATTGTATACGAAAAACGATTATAAGCAGAAATAGTGTATAATGTTAATATATTACTACATTTATTTCATGATACTTTGTCGAAATTTTTATTTCAAATGCATATATATAAACAAAATTGTGACTATATTTTTAATATTTTTATAGCTATAGCTAAAAAAACAACTTATGTGGAATTTTGTATTCGAGTTTAAATAATTTTTACCAAGCGAATAATATATTTGCTATTGAAATTTTTGTATAAAAAAAAGGTCACCAAGAAGAGTATTAAGATGAATATACAAATTGAAATGTGTGTATACGTCTTTGCGCTATTTTGTAAAGTTGGAATGAAGAGATAGTTTTGGAGAGTATAATTTGAGACTTAGTAATTTGAAAAAATCATTTGAATTACAATGTTGGGATTTAGTTGATGTTAGTGAAATTGGCAGTTTCCCATAGTAGCATGTCATAAATCCAAATCGATTTGAAGAAAATGTTATCAGAATAATGATTTCAGTCAGATTTGACCTACATCTAGTAGTAGAATCTGTTGTGTTCATAACTTTGGCAATTTTGACATTGTGGTATTTTTTGCCATTTTTAACGTTCTTCTATTCAAATCATCGTGTGTAGGAGAGATGATGGAAGAATATAATCATGAGTTTTTTAGGATCAATATCGACAAAAATAAAGTCGAATAGTGGGAATTTGGTTTGCTAGTGCTCGACATTTATTATTTGTCTTTCAGCGTGGGCTAGTATTTATTTTATTCTTTTCTATTTTTGATACAAACTGGCCTCTGGGATTGACGTATAGAATTTCTTGATAACAGCTCACATAAATTTATCAGATTGTAGCAGATAGGTAGGTATATGACGCTGTACATTGTATTTATTTTCAAATAGTTAATTGTTACTGTGAAGTTACCAGGAAAATCTGATTGGATTTTGAGATGACTAGACATTGATTTGCAAAAGACACTATCCAGGTCGTTGATATCCTTGATGGTAGTGTTACGAAGTCCGATGAAATCAAAGACGCCTTTAATAAAATGTTAGTTGGGTAACATGCTTTTTGGTGTAAAATTAGTGGTATTTTGTTGTTCCTGATTTAGAGTTTGTGTTGGGATGATAATATTTTCATTGTTGACGATAATAGAGTCGTCTGTGACAAAAACAGATAACCGATTTGGCGTGATGAAGAGTTTGTTTTTTTGTTTAGGTTTACGTTAGTCATTGAATATGGCGGAGTTGTAGATAAGATACGTTTGTATACCTTATTATTGTTTTTATTTATGTTTTTTTTACTCACTTTAATGATTTCATTCTTAACGCTTTTAATCGGAGATACGGTCATATTACACCATTATGTTAATCTCAATAGCTCAAAGGTCACCACGCGTAATAGCGTCTGTTAATATTATATATGTATATGTACGATTGTTTATGTAACGATATAAGTTTTATGATGTTTAAAATAAAATGATATAACTCTGTTTGGTGTAATAATTTTCTATAAAAAATTGAGCAGAAAAAATAAAGTCAAGAAAATTTAAATGAATCATCGAATGAGACAAGTTTCAAAAATATTCTGTCTGGAATAGAGGTAGGTACAATATTGCTTGATTCAAAATCTAAGTGAGTTATAAAATGAGAAACGAGTGCATAATGAAAGCTTGTGGGAATTTGTAACGGTATTATATTAATTATTATTTTTTATATAATATGATTAGTATGAAAAAATTTCAATAGACATTTCTGAACTTAAAATATAATATATACAAAATATTTTAAATTAATGTAACATTTAATACGTGAATATTAAAATATTTCAGATAACCTTGGTATGTTGTGGTGTACAATCGTGTTATTATAGTGGGAATCTTATATATATATGTTAACATATGCTCTAAAAATTATTTGCTTGCAAATAAAGGAATTGTGCCGAAAAGTATCACATTGTTAGTAGATATATTTTAGTTTAAACTTGAAACCAGTCATTTGTTTATTTTTGCAAAAATAAATTTCTCATTTCAAATTTATCCTTAAAATCAATTAATAAAATAGGTACAATATATCGAATAAATTAATAAAAATATGAAAAAATCTATTGATGATAAATAAAATATAACCATTATCAATAAATTCACTTGAACAAATCACAAAACCTCAACTTAAAACATAATACGTATCTACTGAAGTTTATGCAGTATGAATAATCCTTTTCAATACTCTTTCTAACGACAAAATAACAATAATATTACTTAAGATTGAGTTTTCTAGAACAAAAATAACGCGCAAACATAATCAAATTAAGAATATATACATTTATGTATTGATATAAAATATATAGTTTAACTATACAATAGGGGATGAGTAAGTTTTTTAGATTTCTTCAATTACATACATGAATGAAATTAAATTTTATATAGCACGCGTATAAAATATATGCATTGTGTTACTTTATAGTATAAGTTTATGCTTAATGTTTAATCGCATTAATGTTATTTGGCTTGCCATTAATTTGAATAATAAAAAGATAAAATTAAGTTTAGATCAGTAAACCAGGACCGCTCTTTTCAAATCAACTAGTCAAGCAGAGCATAATATTTTTAAGTTCTCAATTTATTTATTTATTCTTTAAGAAGATAGTGGGCTCCACTTAATATATTAGGATGTACCTACCCATGTATAATAATTATAAAATATTTTATGGTAATTATGAATTATACAATAATACACAAACATTTATTTTAAGTATTTTCAAATCAATATTTTTTCTTAAAATTTATTGTAATCGTAAATAAATACAACACTTATATTGCATAAATAAAAATATGTATCAACATTTCAATATTTTGTTTTTTTTTTATATAAATTAGTTAAACATTAATCCAATAACATTAAAATCATTAATAATAAAAAAAACTTTATTTTATAATTTAACATACAAATTATATTCTTTATTAAAAAAAAAAACAGTATAGTTGTAGAACATTGTTTAAACAAAGAATATAATTAATTGCATTTAAATATATTTTAAGTTAATCGTGTGTTTACTGTAATTTGTAGGTGTAGATGGTTGGACGGTATATAGTCTACTGTATTATAGTACTATAGTGTATGTGCCTAATATTATTAAAACGCTTCAATGTTTCATACACATTTGAGTCATATTTTACAAAAAATTAAAAAGTAATGTAATTCATTTTGTATCTTATATTCTAATGAAACTAAATCGAGTGCTTAAAACCAACATTTTTAAAAGCTTGATTTTCTTGGATATAATTTATTGTAAAACAAACTATATCGTAACATTGATCTACCTAGATTGCATTTTCTTATAATACCTATACCTATATTAAAATAAGACTTATTCGATCATATAAAATAAAAATATAATTTAATAACATTAATAACCCCTCTCGAATCTCTATCCAAGAGCATGTTCAACGCCTATCTTTTCAAAGAACAAATAAACAATAAGAAAAAATTTAATTTAAAATCATGCTATAAATTAAAGTATAAGTTCTTCCGATGAGCAAATAATACTGTAACGTTTTATAAAATGTACTAATATTAACAATGTGTATAAGAAATAACAATCAGCCACCATAATTGTAATTTGGGTTTTAACTCATATATCCTGCCAACACTGCCAACACAGCCATTGCGTAATCCTTAGGTTGATGTTTGTAATTTCCGACTCATACTACTCCATTGACCAGCTGCTTTGTCTCAATTAAGCTGCTTATTATTGTTTACTATTCTCTCTAATAATGTGATGGATCTAATAATTTTTAAATTCAGCTTTTGATACATCCTCAACTTATTCAGAATTCTTTATTTTATCATTATTATTATAGTAAAATATTTTTTGATTGTTGAACATGTATAATATAATATGATATGTTAAGTGTCAAGTACAAATAGAAAATTATAGTACAGTATGCAGTAGGTTCTAATTATCCTAAAAAAATTTTAAAAAATAAAAATAATAAAAAATGTATTATATAAAAGATCTAATTAAAAAATAGTAGTACAAACATCTCAAGAATATAAAAAATATAAAATAATAGGTATGGTCTTAATGGTCATATATTTAAATATTCCAATAATCAGATTTTAAATAACTACATTATTTATGAAGATACAATGGGTAAACACTGAGTATGTTTTGGTGAATCGTGAATTATTTTGTAATTAAAATTTGAAATATGATCGAGTTTTCCAGTCTGAATAAAAACTATAAAAAGATGTACCTATCTGCAACCTAATGTGTATAAAATTAAAGTGATTTTATATAAACAATTTTGACAATATAATATTATATATTGGTCAAACTTCTGCAATTATTTAGTAGGTACCTAAATCTTTAGAGCCTTAAATATACTGTTTCTCTTCCTATTAATATACTGAATTACGTTTATATCCATGTTTTGTTCAGTTTAAACAAACATATTATATTAGTGTTAGAGACAGTTGACCTTAGCTAACTAATTTTCCCACGTGTCTACTATTTCAGAAATATGTCAGGAGACCAAGACGAGAGTGACTTATGACCGAGTTCAAGTTAACGCCAAGTCGTTACTCATTTAAGTTAGTAGGTAGCTTCTATTTCAAAATCAACTAATTTACCATTGTGTCAACTTACTATACTTAGGCAATAAATTAGAAGATAAGATTTAAAATTCATAATTATAATATAGCATAATAATATTCAATTCATATATATAAGTTTATTAATTTTTATATATTTAATCTACTAAAAAATAAATGTATCATAAGAAAATGCAAATAACTATAATATTGAACACCTTTTGAAAAATTTATATTTTAGTATTGTTCATCATCTTAAAATACACTTTCATTTTAATATATTATGTTTTGTGTTTAACATAAAGAATGAAATAAATATTTTTTTTATAGTTCCTACCTACTTAGGAATCTAGAAAAAAAAACCATTAAGTCACCTAACAAAAGAATTGTTTTTATTATCTATAAGTATATTTATGAGAATATATAGAAACCTTAAATTATTATTATTATGCGTTGGTATAAGGTATGTAGGTTAATACACTGCAAGTTAGATTGAAAGGTTTTGAGAAATCTGGTTATTGAAATTCCAAAACAACAAGGTATGATCACAACAAACTGAATTTTGTTAAGTCTACGCAGAATAGGGTGGAAATCATCCTCGTTATTTGATCAGTTTGTATATATTTATATAAGTATATAAACATTTTATAATCATAAAATGACCAATGAAAATCCGAGGATAACTTCCACTATTATTTCTGATAATAGGAATATAATGCGTATCGCAAAAATTGTGATCATACCTTGTTATTTCGTCATGGTCATGGGTATTAAAATATCAGAGCTTGTATTAAACAATTTTTTTTCGTTTCAAAAGTTGTTGCTATAAACCCTTCCACCCATACGTCACATTTGAAGTAACGTTGTTACAGGTTAAGTTAAGTAAGTTACATGATGACACATGACTCAAGCATCTCTTGCAGTAGTTACATTGAAAGAAGTTGTAATAAAACAATTTAAATATTATGCACTAAATAATTATTCATTTTATAGTTTTAACAGTAAAATTCACTGTTATAGTGTTATCTATGGTAAATAGAAACACATTAAGCAAGCAAATAAATGTGTATGTATATTTTACGTAGGTAGTTTTTAATGATATACATATTCATACACATTTGTTATTATTTTAATTGAATACAAATTTGACATTTGTTCTCAGTTTTATAAAATATAAACACACACTGATAAATAAATATAATAATGAACACATTTATTATTAATTTATTACATTAGTAACTAATTATTTTCAAAAAACCGTAGTTTATTGTCACAGTATTTTTGAAATAACATTATACATATGTTTGTGTTACAGTTAAAGTGATGAATTCCATTAATTTATGAATTAAATAGGTTGTTCATGAATTTCCTACAAATGTTATTTAAGATATGAAATAACACATGATGTAAATCATACTTTAACTACCTAGTTATATTATAGACTACCTATTATGCAGCTATTGTATACAATTTTAGTTTGATATCTGTTCGAGTGTAGAATAAATTTGAATTTAAAATATATTAGAATATTTTATTTATTTTAAATTAAATTACTTATGTATTAAATGTGTACACGCAATAATGCTATTGTGGCATTTAGAATTGCACAAAACTTTTTTTTCCTACAAACATTTCCTACAAACACAGTGAACACCAAAACACATATGAGTTTAAAACTATTACTAAACCATAATCTTATGCCTACTAAGACGATAAACGTACATGCACTTTGTCTATGCCTATTGGCAGTCAAGCGGTAATTTATACTTGTTACGAATAGATCGAACCAACACGCAGATATAAGACATCGCATTTGCGACTCAACGTCATCGGTGAACGGTGATTATATTTTCTTCAATATGATACAAAAACGAAGTGATGCCAGCTAATGTATAATTATAGTTTAAGTATAAATTAGGTATATACCTACACATTACCTCTTGTTTTAATTATTTCATAAACTATCTGATTCAACACTTAAATTGTAACATATTTACATATATATATATATATATATTATATCAACAATCTAATACTTTTCAAAAGTTTAGAATATATTAATTATCATTATATTCTTAGAATTTAATAATACAAATAATTGCACTTTTATTCTTCTGCTTAAAATTCAACGTAATTGTACTTTATTTATTTATATAAATGTATAATAAAACAAAATATAGAATATTGGAGTTCCCATTTAGCCTGTAATAAGAAAAATGCTAATTCAAATTCCGAAATATAAATTATGTTCATATGATAAAATGTTATACACGATAAAATGCATTAACATAAACAATAAACAAACATTGAGTATAGCAAATAAATTCACTCAGGTTGTTTATAACTCAAAATGTACTAAAAGTTTTATTTATTCGATTTTTATTATGATTCGTATTTTTTGACATTTTAGTTAGGTATAAGTTATAATTAATGAGACTAAAATAATTAGATATTATGTGTATTAATGAGGAAATGTATTAATAATTATTATGAGCTGCCAACTTTAGTTTAGCACTAACATATTATGTTCATATTATGAACATTTTTATTTTTTATTTTTAGAATCTCTCTCAGCTGATATTTTTAAAACGTATTATCAGGTATTTGTTTAATTTTATTGTTACAGTAATATTGTACGAAAAGTATTTCATATTATACTTCTTAAGTTAGTAACTTAAGTTTATATTTAATTAAATATGTATATACCTATATATTGCATATATTTTAAATAAACCTTTTATATTTAACTCTATAATGACTAAATGTTGGTACATTAATGTATGATTTATATATTTATTTATTTAATAAGGTAGTTTTTACCTATACATAATAGTATATACCATCATGAAAAAATGTATTTAATTTTCATCTCACTTAAACCCATTTTAAAAATTAAATAATATTATATTTAATTATTATATTATTATCACATTTTTGTTCTTATATTTATTATGTAAGATTTATGCTGTTGAATTATATGAATATTGCACAAGTACCTACTAAGTAGGTAATAAGATATTAATAGCACTAATTTTTAAATTGTAATAACATTTGATTTTTGAAGTACTAAAATATAAATATCCAGAAATTTGCTAATAATTGAGTTTGAATTCCCTAAAATCCATTCATAAGATTTATATTTTTCATTATTTAGAATTTTAGACATACAATATAAATATAATTGCATCATCTATCTATAATGGAAAATCACAGTATAATTTTAAAAAGTGTCTGTTGTTCATAGGAGTTTGTGTTTTCATTGATCGTTATGCAAATTTGGTCCACAAAGGAAAAAAAGTTTACCATACTTGTTGACAAACCAATTTTGTATAAACATTTTATATTTATATATAGTATATTATATAACTATATACAGTGAAACTTTCCCTAACGGACAACCTCCCAATAGCGGTCTTTGTTAGTTTTTTTCGTAGTTAGAGGAAAAAAAGTTAACAATAAATTATAGAAATTCACCAAGTTATTAATAAATTATAATGAATTCGCAAAATTCAACCAATATCATTCATTTCGTTATTCAAGAAATAACAAAGTTTTATTAAGAAAAAGAAAACCCGTAAATATAACGATGAACAATTTTTTTTGTGACCGAACAAGATATTTGTTCTGAAAACCATTTTTACGTGAGTCAAGTAAAAAATAATTTACAAATATAAAAAAGAAAAAGAAAAAGAAAAAGGAGAAAAACTATTTATGCATTTTTTTTAAAAATAATACATAATAAAGCTTATTTTAAAAGTAATTTAATACAATTTTATTAAGAATAATCTAATTAATCTGATGTTTCTGGGATTTAAATATAAAAAAGCATATAATGTGATGTTTGAGAAAAATTCTTATGTAAGTACATATTTATTATCAAGGCAATTTGATCACTAATAGTATTTATCATACCATATAGGCATACAAGTTTAACTGAACATAAAATAATTTCCAAAATTACTCTTTCCTATGTGTCGGAACCGAGGACTATAGTTTGTTAGGGAACTATTATTATTTATTTTTGAGTATAATATTACAAATATTGACATCGGGCTGTAACTCATACAACGTATATGTGTCTATTTATTGTTTATATTATATAAATATGTTAATAATAAGAACATTTGGTAATAATATTTGATTTGACACTAAAGTAACTCCATATTTCACTTCTGGTTTTATATTGACATCTATAATTTTTTTTTTATATTTTATAATTTTGTTTTAATTTGTGTACGCAATTTTTAAAATTTAAACAAGTTTCATGATTTAACAGTAAAAACATAAATATGATTGTAAAGTTAATTAAACGTTTTTAATTAACACTTTTAGAATAAAAATAACAATAGATATACCTACATTTAATATTATTTTATCTTTTATTTCAATATATTGTTTTATAATAAAAATTATAGTATGTTGTTTGATTGTATATGGTACGGATGAATAGAAATACAATAATTATGTTGTATAGTTATCTTTTCAATATTATGAAAAGTACTATAGTACGTAAATCAAACATCTTTAAAAAAAAAAAAAAATATTCAAATTAAATTATAAGATCCGTATAAAGTAAAATAAGCTTATAAATGATAATAGCACGTGAGGACGTGAAAAAGAAGACATTGAGTAGAAGTATCATATTAGAAACTCAAGATTATGAGTAGCAATTTTAGAGAGAAATAATAATATACGCGATAACTATGTTAAACATTGGGAAGACCTATGAGGCATTCGCGTTAGAGGCGTCTGACCGGATTGTCAGAAGAGTATTATTGGAATGAAGTTGTGTGATGAGGGTGCGATGTTTGTGATGTCTCAAAGGGCTTTGGCAATCATGCCGAGGTAAATGACTTGGAATGCATGAATAATTCCGGTATTTGACGGATTGACTTTACTCCAGAGTGCAATTTTGTATGACCAGAAATATTACAACAGGGATTTGTAAAGTAGTAGGTAGTTAGAGATGTATACATAATATGAGATTTCAGAAGAGGTCTACGGATGTGTAGGAGACTGTTTAGTTTTCATTTATTTTTGAGGTGGAGGACTTAGCTTATCATAAATTATAAATATATTAACAATTAATAACAATAAACAAAAATATAATGAAATTAATAATTATGATAAAAATCTTGTTTACATTAATGTTCTAATATACTATATTATTTATATGAACACAACTGCAAACAACTTTTAAAATTATTATTAATTTATCAAAAGGTACATATTAACTACCTAAAAATAAAATTTAAAATATATCTAAAACATTCATGTTTATTGTATTTCAATTCACCACAATATTATATTTCAAATTTCGAATACTAAAATGACTAGTTTAATGGTTAAAATTGTTATTGTTATACTACATATTTTATACATTTCACCAATTATCAATGCAGAAAATATTGGTAAATAAAAATATAAACAAAAATATACTTCATTTTATTATATTTATATGATGAATAAAGAACGGATTTCATTGTAAGTATGCATTTCTAATTATTATTTAATATTCGTACATATTATTATGTTCGAAATTCATTTTTTTTTTTTTTAACTTAGTAGTTAATTTAAATTGATTTATATGTAGCTAATCTTAAAAATAATTCAAAAAAGATTTTATCAAGGAGTATTTAATTAATCTGATGTCTTTGGGATTAAAATTTAAAAAAATATATATTGTTATGTTTAAGCAAAATTATTAAATACTTATTAATTTTCATTATTGTTATTCGTTTATTTTTGAGATAGAGGCTTTAGCTTATCATAAATCATAAATTATAGTTACAATTTATTACAATAAACATCAATATTATGAAATTAATTATTATGATAACAGTTTTGTTAAGATAAATGTCCTAATATATTATATTTATGTGTACACAACTGCAAACAACTTTCAACATGATTATTCATTTACTAAAAGATACCTATTAACTAATAATTAAAATTGAAAATATCTAAAACGTTCATTCTTATAGTGTTTCAATTCACCATAGTATTGTATTTTAAATTTCAGATACTAAAATGACTAGTTTAATGGTTAAATTTTTATTGTTATACTACATTTATACATTTCACCAAAAATCAATGCAGAAAATATCGGTAAATAAAAATATAAACAAAAATATACTTAATTTTATTATATTTATATGATGAATAAAGAACGGATTTCATTGTAAATATACATTTCTAATTGTTTAATATTCATACATATTATTATGTTCGAAATTCATTTTTTTTTAACTTAGTAGTTAATTTAAATTGATTTATACGATGGTGTGAATTTAAAGAGTTTCTATGTATATTTTATAACCTGACTGCATTCATATGCTCGTTAATTATAACTAATTACTATAGCTTTAATTATTATTAATCAAACATGGTCTAAAAATGGTTTTTTATTGTCTATTTAGTAATTGAACAAAGAATGTATTTATAAATATATTTTTTATCATCTATCATCAATTTTTTATTTATTATTCAAAAATCATTTATTTGTAACCTAATAGGTGTTAGAAGACAGTATAGGAATGATCCAATGAGTCGTCTCGATAATTAAGTCCGGCGAGTATTCGTCCAAAGGTGCAGAACATATTATTATATATATCTGTATTAAAGGTAGAACAGTCTATATTAATAATAGATATATAATATATATACGTATTATTATAAGAACGACAATGCACAATGCCAAAAAATATTATAAGCCATTTAAGGGTCCAATAATGTACTGGCTTAAGAGTCGTCAGTGTGGTTTAAAACAGGGTTTTATTTTGCGTAGAATTTTTATATTTATTGTATTTATCTTTACTTTGAATTTTTCGTGTTTAATATGATTATAGTATTGAAATAATATAATTAACATCAACATCATTAGAGATTGCTTTTACTTATTGCAAATAAGATCGTAACTTGTCGTGTGGCAGCGTACAGACTACAGAGTTAGAGTAGATTAACCTTAAGGAGGGAGAAGGTAATTAGATGAGAAGATGTATTACAGTTAGACGATTTACCAAAGGTCTGCACATCTTATGTTTTTGATTGAGTTACATGTTTAGACAATTTTTCAATCGAACCTTCTTATTATCAACATGATTTAGGTAATAAAATATTACTTTCTTATCTAGTAATATAAATAATATTGTAGTTTTTATTAGTAAGTAAGTATTTTAAATCAAATATTTAAGTTTCAAAGTCTTACAATTTTAGTCTTAGTTATTTTACTAATTCAATTTTATTTTAATTATTATGATGTATATTAAATCATGGTCAAATTGTCTCAGTTATTCGTGTTGGCGATTAATAGTGGGCACTTTTTCAAAAATATATTATGTGTTTACAATTGTAACGTTCATTTACTTATTTTATCAATATTTTAGATTAATTAGTTGAATCGGATACAAGAATGATTGATGCAATAAAAAGTTGTTGATAATAACCAGTGATTTAATTATAAAAAAGATTAAACCAACCGGAAATATGAAAAAAAACTGTAAAAGGTATTATATGCTATCGAAATCAATTTTAAAATTTGAGAAATTCAATTGTGATAAAAGTTTTTAAACATTAAAAAATTTTAAAAATATATTTTACAACATTTTAAGTTTATTGTATTCTATTCTAAAATATAGAGTCTGTTTAACAAAAAATTTATAGATGTTAAAGTTAATACTACATAATTAACTACTAGGTCATTACTCATTAACATACTCAAATAATGTATCAAATTAATAAAAAAAAATAAAAAATTGATTGAACCTTTTAATTTTTAGCAACCAATGTTTGTATAGAAAATATTTTTAAAAACATACATAAAAATATTTATAGTAATGTATATAATTATATTTTTATGCTAAATAGTATATTTATGATTTTTTACAGGTAACATTAAAAAACTAACTACATTTAGTAAGAAGGTGTTTTTATTTTATGGACGACAAAACTACTTAGCTAGTTGGACAAATGACAATTTTTATGATGGAATTAGAACGGAATGTCGAACTTGAAAAAATTAATTCAAGAATATTATATAACAAGATTGATTTTGACTAGGATAAACATTAAACAGCCCTATTTATATGATCAATTATGTTTATATTATGTATAACTGAAAAAATCTTCTAAATTCATATTCATAATTGAAATATTTTAATAAATCAAAAATAGAAATCAATAATATGTACCTATTTAAAAAAAAAATATATTATTTCGGTACTTTAGAATTAGCACTTGTTTTAAAAAAACTTTAAATGGGGGTAAATAACTATAGCATAAATAGCTATGTTCTAATCTTCTTTATTCTGTTGTAAAAAGTTGTGTAGTGTATATAATTGATAATTTAATTTCTTCTAATTCTAAGTCAGTGTAATACAAGTTTAACATATATAAGTCATATGCAAGACTAAACATGATTAGATAAGTTAATCATTAGACCAGTGCCAAAAAAGTATTGATGATTCGTAATTTATCTTTAATTTTTAAATCATATATTATATAAATATATAACGCCAAATTATAGACCAATGTATTTATTTACTTGCATTAGGTACATATATTTACATCTTTACATAGATTGTTATACTTATATACTTAATGCTGAATATTTAATAAAATATAAAATGTATATATAGTCCAGCAAAGACTACTACACGAAAATTCAATGATATATCACACTTCTAAGGATTAACAATTTCAATTTAAAAATTGGTCTCTATTTAAATGCTTCAACAATGATATCGAGTAAAAATGATAAACAATGTAAGTAGAATTTCATAGTATGTAAGTAAATAATAGTTGAATGTTATTATTTTTATTTATTTATTATTATGATTTTTAATATTTTACTTTAAAGTTATATTATATGAAACCAGTCTAATAATATACATTATACGTTATGTTTTGTGTAAAAGGGTTTGACTTTTCTAAGATTAAATTAATAATGGATACCTTTATTTGATTACATTCCATGGTTTTAAAGATTGTACTGAAGAATTATTGAACGGTGGAACTACTCCTATGGATTCAAAAGATTAAAATATTAATACCTTAGTAAGATTTGTATCAAACACGTGAGTCAAAAATATGATTAAAAATACTTTGATTTTTCTAAAACAAATTTGCGGATGCTTTATGCGCATCAAACTTTTCGAAGGAAAAAGTTTATTCCGAATTTGTCATTATTCCTTCGGTTTCTTTAGCAGAAAAACCATTCTTTTTGCATTGTACTATATCATATTACGAGGTACCAATATATATATATATACATTTTTTTTTAATTTGAAACGTTCATCAATTAGTAATAATATTATGCAGACCATATACAATATGTCTCCATACTATAAATCTAATACCAATTAAATGAGTTGATGACAGGAACGTAAATAGGTCAGATTGTTTTTTAAATATTTTTACAATTCAAGCAGTTTTTAAAGATGATTCTAAATAAAGTTATGTATTTGTGTAATTTGTATAGTCATATTTCTTAATGCTCTTACACTGGCATTGATAAAATTTATTTGGTAAATTTAAAATGTTATAAATATAATAATAAATAATAATAATTTATTTTTATCTAAATACTTATTTTGAAAGGCAGTAGAGGGAAATTAAAGGGAATATCAAAGGCTAAAATTGGTTCGAAAACAAGGACATTTTTACGAATTATTGTGCAAAAATTCAGTAAAAATGATTGAGTTGTTTTTCCAGTTAGCGACGAACCTAATAGAGTTTAATAGTTTACTTTTTTATATTTACTTTACGGTATATTAAATGTATAAAAACAAAAACCCCTAATTTGTTATTTAGCTATTACCTATCTTCTTCTTCATTTAGCTTTTATAATACTCTTTAAGAGTTTTCACCGCTAACAATACATCTCTCCATTTTTCTCTGTCTCGAGCTATTGATTTCCATTCTTGAACTTCCATCCTGTATAGGATCTCTTTCAGTATATCTAACCAGCTATTACCTAATACCTAATCTAAATAATATTAAAATCTCTCACACCTTGTAAATGTAATTCAACACCAAATTTTTTCGAGAAATTTTGAAGGCGAACATGTACTAGTTATGATAAAATTATAACCGCTACTGTAATTTACTCTCTGGAGTATATTATAATAATTTTTGTAATTAATCACACATACAAAAAAATAATAAAATTAACACGAACGATTTGTACCTTAAAAAAAAAAATAATAATAATAATCACGATCGTTAGATACACATTTTTTACTCCAATCAGCCATTGAAACTATAATTTTTGTATAAATTTATTTTAAGTAGAATTATTTAGTCATTGACATTAAATTGTATATGACCATTAACAAAGTTAATCTATATCAATTATTAAAATATAACATAAATATTCAGAACTGATTTTCCGAGAAAAGTCCTGTCATACAACAAATATTTATTGTTAAATTTTGATTGGATTCTTATACTTGTTTAAACGAACCAATTCAATTTTAAAGATTCATAATATTTAATTGTATTTCTCTCATTGTTTTTTACAGTAGGTATTGTTTAAATAATCACACTAGTTTATGTGTCGATAATCAAAAAACATTCCGTGAAAAAGTAATAATTTGTATATTATGAAACATTATACAATTATAGGTATTATCTACAATTGAACATTCTTAATTTCTTTTATAGTTTATAGGGTCTATTTACAAAAAAATATGCAAGAGGATGGGTAGGGTGTGAAATAGATTTAGTCGATCATAGTTTGGCATGTAATTGTGACGGAGATCAGTTCATATCGTTTCATATGATATTAGATGCTTATAACGAAAAGGATATGAGGACTTGCGATAAATTAAAAGGCTGAATACTTGAATTAATTATGATTGTCCAATACTTTAATAACATATAATTTTGATTAATTAATAATCATTTAAATCAAAATCAATTAAATAATCAATAATAAGTATGTACGTTTCTTGTAGGTATGTATAATTTTGAATAATACGTCTTATTACAAATTTGTATTATACATTCATATTTATCTGATATCTAAAAATAATTGATATAAGTATTTTACTTACTAAACCCGAACGCAATAAATATATTTTGAACTTTGTGGAAATTATAAATGTTTAAAAAAACATGTTTAACATGTTTAACAAACTTGGTTCCCATTTGGCCGAATCAGTTCCGGTTTGACAATAGTATTTTTTTAGTTTGAGCTAAATTGGTTCCCGTTTGTGTTCAGGACAAATAGTTACAATTTTAATTTTATATGTATTAACTAGTACAAACTATAAATTGGATAATAGGTATAAAATTGAATTGTATCTACACTTTACAGTAACAATATATTGTTGGAGGTTTAGCAAATTCTATAATAATTCTATAATGCTTAGCTACATAATAGAGTGGCCAACTTCCGGCTCTTGTCATAGATAGATGTTGCTAGCATCTTGTTTATAAAAACTTATTTATATAATATAAAATATATTTATAAACATTTTGTTTATTGGTATATTTGTTTTATTTATATTGCTAGCAAACTATTTTATGTTGGCCGCTTCTAGAATATAAATTGTAAATTTTATAAATTTTCATCTATAAAAATGTCGGCAAGTGGGTACCGCTCTGCTGTAAATTAGGGGGTGGGGTGGACCTCAGACTAGGGTTGGTTAAATTTGAATGCAATAATAGGTATCATTGTATACGAAAAACGATTCTGAACGGAAATGATTTATCAGTCTAGAATATTTAACGTTAGATATAAATTCAAACAATTTTATGAATTTTGAACTACAAAATAATTTGCAAAATAATTATCCATGATTTTGACGAATTTTTGTCGAAATTTGAACTTCAAATGCTAATAAAAAAAAATTGTGCCTATATATTCTTATAATTTTTTAATCACTATAAGAATAACATATGAGGAACTTTGTAAAAAATTTTCAACTATTTTGATTGGGCCAAATAAATTGTATAGACACTTCAAAAAAAAAATTCTTAGAGAAATTGAAAATTCCAGTTGTCTATAAATAGCTCAAAAAAACTCAAAATATTTTGAAAATGAAATAATGTAAAGAAAATTCCAATCTAAATAACTGGTAAAATATTCAAGTATCTAAGACTTATACTTTTTGAATAATAAAAAATATTTAAAATTGTTTGAGGATAAATCGTTATCGTTTCGCGATTTCGTAAAAATTTAAAATTCAAACGCACTTAAAATTTTTCTTATAATGATGCTTCGAGTTTTCTCTATCGATACTTGAAGGAAAACTAATGGAAAACTTAGTGTTGTATTTTCAATTCTTAGTTATTAACACAAAAAAATTTATGATTTTTCAACTTCAAAATTACTTGCAAATTTTCGCGTTTTCGACAGATTTCGTAAAAATTTAAAATTCAAACGCACTTAAAATTTTTCTTATAATGATGCTTCGAGTTTTCTCTATAGATACTTGAAGGAAAACTAATGGAAAACTTAGTGTTGTATTTTCAATTCTTAGTTATTAACACAAAAAAATTTATGATTTTTCAACTTCAAAATTACTTGCAAATTTTCGCGTTTTCGACAGATTTCGTAAAAATTTGAACTATAAACGCTTATAAAAAAATTTGTGACTAACGATTTTTAATTTTTTTTAGCTACAATAAGAACAATTCATAAGGAACCTTGTATTACATTTTCAAGTTTTTTTGGTCATCCAAAATCTTTTTACCGACACTTCAAAAAAAAATTCGCATAAAAATCGAAAATTTCAGTGGTCTATAAATAACTCAAAAAAAGTCAAATTTTTTTGAAAATTTAACTGGATATAGATAACACTAACATAAATATTTTGTGAAAATTTCAAGTATTTACAGTGATTATTTTTTGAATTACAACCATATAAAAAAATCGATTCGGTCGAAAACTGGTTTTGCGTAAAAATTCCCGTTTTTCCGTAATTTTTTCTTGTTTTTCTCGATTTTTTTGAAAACTGTGGGAAAATGTTTACTTTTTACCTTTATAATACACCAAGAATATTCACTTTTCCATCGGAAACCACCCTCAAGTTTGAAATTGAAGCATTATTTCGACTAGTTATGCTGTACACAGACACAAAAAAAAGCATACATCATTGTAAAATCAATACATTCATACCTCCGTTCAGAATCTAAAATGTTGGTAAATATAATTATGCATAATTTTATTTAAGGCTAAACTGTTTAACTTATAAAAAATCGGATATTACCATATTTATGTACACAACTGTGAACAACTTTTAATGCCATTATTCATTTACCAAAAAGTACCTATTAACTATTAATTAAATTAATAATACATATTATTTAAAAAGTTCATGTTTATTGTGTTTATTCACCACAATATTGTATTTCAAATTTAATTATAAAATGGCTAGTTGAATGGTAAAAATTTTTATTATTATACTGCATGTGTACATTTTGCCCAATAGCAATGCAGAAAATCAAAATAAATAAATAAACTTAATTTACTTAATTATATATTTATATGATGAATAAAGAACGAATTTCATTACAAAATATACACATATCTAATTCTTTAATATACCAAAAAAATGTAAAGAGTTTCTATAAATATTTTATAACTTAACTGTATTCATATGCTCGTTAATTATAATTAATTACTATATTTTTAATTTTTATAATCAAATATCGTTTAAAATTGAACAATATTCATTATTTGCCCATTATATTGCTTTAAAAGGGTCAAAATATTTTGAAAGTTTTATTAAACATAGAAATTGATTACATTTGTATTGTGAATAAGTTATTTAATATTATTTTGGACAGTAATTTTTGTTTGAGTTACACCAATAAAAAACATTTTTTCATAATTTTGATTCTCACATTTTATGTCTATTTTAAAAAATACTGGTACAAAATGACTCTTGAAAAGTACTAATAACATATAGTTTTTATCAGAAACCATTTCAACGTTTAAAGTCGAGTCTTTTTTTTTTTTACTATAATTCGTATATATACAGTACACACACACACGCACCAAACCACCAATATAAAATCTATAAAATCTTAAATTTCCATAATTTTAAAAATTATCGATAAAATTAAATAAAAATTAAGGATGATTATGATATTAAAGCAAAACCAATTTTTGATCAAAACGATTTTGTTGAAATTAAAAAAAACATTTATATTGGTATTTTAATACAGAGGATAAATCAATTTCAAAATATTTTATCATTACCGTGTAATCATCGTATTGGTTTGTCCATGTCCATGTCAATTTTAATTTACATACAATATTAATAAACCAGAAACTACGATACATTATTGTATTTTAAACAAATCGTGGTTAGAGAAAAAAATAGCTTACAATAAATTATAGAAGTTCACCAAGTCATTAATAAATTATAATGAATTCAACCAATTCCACCCGTGTCAATCTTCAAGAAATGACAAAGATGTATCAAGAAAACATAAAAACACAACAAATACCTATAACAATGAGAAATTGTTTTTAAGTGAATGAACAAAATATTTGTTCTGTGAAGTATTTTTATGTAGAAATAGTTTGCAAATATACCTACCTACAAAAGAAAAAAAAAAGGAAAAAATTATAATAAGATTTGTTATTTTAAATAACTATGATTTTTTGAAATATAACAAAATAATAGCTTATTTTAAAAATAATTTAATAAAGATTTTATCAAGGAATATCTAATTAATCTGATGTCCTTAGGATTAAAATTTTAAAATAAATATAATACTATGCTTGAAACAAAATTATTAAGTAGTATTTTTAATAATGGTTTTTAATTAATTTTTGAGGTGGAGGATTTAGCTTATCATAAATCATAAATAAACTAAAAATTAATAGCAATGAACAAATATATTGTGAAATGAAACATTATATAACAGTCTTGTTTAGATAAATGTTCTATTATATAATATTATATTTATATGTACACAACTGCAAAAAACTTTCAAAATTATTATTCATTTACTAAAAGGTACCTAAAAACTAATACCTAATAATTAAATTAAAAAAGTAACTAAAACGTTCATGCCTATAGTATTTCAAGTCACCATAATATCTCATTTTAAATTTCAAATAATAAAATGACTAGTTTTATGGTTACAATTTTTATTGTTATACTACATATTTTATACATTTCACCAAATATCAATGCACAAAATCGTCAAGATATTGGTAAATATAAATGTAAACAACAATATACTTAATTATATTATATTTATATGATAAATATAATAAAGTAAATATTGATTTCTAATTGATTAATTAAATATTCATACATATTATTATTATCGAAGTTTTCCTTCAATTATAATATAAACGATTATACCTATTTAAAAGTATTTTTTTTTTTTTTGTATGTTTAGAGATTGGTACATCAGGGTGTAGATATGCAGGTTACATTGATCCGGAACGCAAAAAATGCAATGGACAAGATGTAATGCCGGTAGACGATTTGCCATTTGCCTGCTCATCTTATTTTTATGGTGGAATTACATGTTTAGACGATTTCACAATCGAATCTTCTAAAAATCCAAATGATGATGGTAATAAAATATTACCTACTATTTTATCTGGTTATATTAATAATATTGTAGTTTTTATAAGGAAGTAAGTATTTTAAATCAAATGTTTTAGTTTCAAAGTCTTACAATTTTAGTCTTAGTTATTTTACTAATTCAATATTATTTTAATTATTATGATGTATAACAAATCATTGTCAAATGTGTCTCGGTTATTCGTGTTCGCGATTAATAGTGGTCACTTTTTCAAAAATATATTATAGTATATTATGAGTTTGTAAAGTTCATTTACTTATTTTATCAATATTTTAGATTAATAAGTTGGATCGGATACAAGTAAGATTGGTGTAATAAAAAGTTGTTGATAATAACCAGTGATTTAATTATATAAAGACTAGGGACATTTATTTTTTGAAACGCAATAAGATTAGAAAACTTTTTTTGGAAAATTGTGATCATCATAATAGGTATATTAATATTATACAGAAAATATATCATTTAAAAATGTAAAATAAGTTAATTTTAAGGCTATCGAAATCAAATTTAAAATTTGAGAAATTCAGTGGTGATAAAAGTTTTTAAATAAAACAAAATTAAAAAAAAATTTTTTGTAACAATTTTAGCTTATTGTATTCTATTATAAAATATGGCATGTCTTAAACATAAACTTTATAGATATTGAAGTTAGTACTACATGATTAACTTCTATGGTTTTACTCATTAATATACTCAAATAATGCTTCAAATTAAAAAAAAAAAATCAAGTAAATGGATAAATCAAAAATTAATTACTGTAAATACTCAAAACTTTCACCAAATTCAAAAATTTTGGATAGCCAAAAAAACTTGAAAATTTAATACAAGGTTCCTTATGAGTTGTTTTTATTGTAGTTAAAAAAAATCAAAATTTGTTAGTCACAACTTTTTTTTATAAGTGTTTATAGTTCAAATCTTTACAAAATAATATTTCAAAATCGCGAAAATTCGCAAGTAATTTATTAATTGAAAAATCATAAAAATTATTGTGTTCATATCTTAGGTTAAAAAATTCTACACAAACTTTTCAATAAGTTTTCCTTCAAGTAGCTATAGAAAAACTCAAAACATCACTATAGGAAAAATTTCAAGTGCGTTTGAATTTTACATTTTTACGAAATAGCATAACGACAATCGATTTTTCCCCAATTTTAAATATTTTTATTATTCAAAAAGTATAAGTCTTAGACACTTGAAAATTTCACCAGTTATTTAAATTGTCATTTTCTTTAAATGATTTAATTATCAATATATTTTGACTGTTTTTGAGATAATTTATAGACAACTGAATTTTTTTTTTTTGAAATGTCAATAGAATATTTTTAGCCCAGTCAAAATATTTGAAAATTTAATACAAAGTTCCTCATAAGCTCTTCTTTTAGTGATTAAAAAATTATGAGAATACATAGGCACAGTTTTTTTTTTTTTTATTAGCGTTTGAAATTCAAATATTGATAAAACGTCGTCAAAATCATGAATATTTACAAATTATTTTGTAGGTATAATTCATAAAATTATTGTATAAGTAGCTAAGATTTGAACATTTAAGACAAAACCGTTCAGAATCTTGGTTTAAAATAATTATAAAAAACTTAAATGTAAGTGTATTCAGTCCGTTATAACATAAACCAACTTTTCCATCAACCACTAGATAATATATTCTAGGCTGACAAATCATCTTTGTTCAAAACAATGATACCTATCATTGGATTCAAATTAAACACTTCTTTAATATATAATAGAGATCCAAACGGCACCTAATGTACAATAGAGTGGTAGCCACTTACCCGCTTTTTTTTATATTAAAAATATATATTTATATTGTTTTATAGATAACCTACTATCACTAACCTCATTAACCAAGAGAGTGTTTTTATTATATGGACGAAAAAACTACATAACTAGTTGGACAAATGTCAATTTTTATGAAGGAATAAGAACTGAAAGTCGAAACTTGCAAGCATTTATTAAGGATAATCCTGTAGCGGGAATAGTTTTGACTGGAATAGACGGCCCTATTAATTTGGTAAATAATGATTATATTAAGTATAAATTAAAATATCTTCAAAATCCATATTCATAATAGAAATATTTTAGTAAATCCAGCAAAATAGGTACTATTTTTTGATATCGAAAATATTTATTTAAAAATATAAATAGTACCTATAAAAAATTGTAAATATTTTTGGTGTTTTATAATTAGTACTTGTTTTAACCAAACTTTAAAGAGGTTAAATTACTGTAGCATAAATAGCTATGTATAAAAATCTTCTTTATTCTGTTGTCAAAAATTGTGTAGTATATATTATTGATAATTTAATTACTTTCAATTCAAAGTCAGTGTAATACAAATTTAACATATATAAGTCAAATGCAAGACTAAGCATGAGTAGATAAGTAAGTTAATCATTAGACCAATGCCAAAAAAAGTATTGATGATTCCTTATCTACCTTTAATCTTTAATTCATATACATAAATATATAACGCCAAATTATAGACCAATGTATTTATTTACTTGCGTTAGATGCATATACATTTACATCGTTCACAGAAATTGTTAATAATAATTTGTTATAGTTGTGTATTTTATATTTATTACATTTAATAAAATCTAACATTTATCTATAGCCAGACAATGACTACTACACGAGATTTCAATCATATGTCACACAACTAAGGATTAGCATTAAATATTTAAAAGTTGGTCTGTATTTAAATGCTACAGCAATAATATCGAATAAAGATAATAAACAATGTAAGTAATATTGTAAGTAGTTTAAATATGTTAAAATCAAATAAGAAGAAAATAGATAATATCTTTTATAGCACCATTTTTATTAGACTATAATTATGATTTTTATGATTTTACTTCAAAATTATATAATATACCAATCTAATATACATTATACGCGTTTTGTTTTTTGTAAAAGGGTTTGACTTTTCTAAGATGAATTTATTATTGGATTACTATTTGATTACATTTCGTGATTTTAATGATTGTACTAAAGAATTATTGAATGGTGGAACTACTCCTATGGATTCAAAAGATCCAAAGATTAATACCTTAGTAAGATTTGTATCAAACACGCAAGTTAAAAATATGATTAAAAATACTTTGATTTTTCCAGAACAAATTTGCGGATGCTTTAAACGCATTAAACATTGATAAGGAAAAAGTTTATTTCGAATTTGTTATGACACCTACGATTCCTTTTGCTAAATTACCAACAACTTTGCCATGTGAAATAACATATTCCGAGGTACCTATACATAATTATTATATATATATATATATATATTTTTTTTTTTTAATTTGAAACGTTCATCAATTAGAACTATTATGCAGCCCATAAACCTCATATCTTTATATAATAAATCTAATACCAATTGAATGAGCTGGTGACAGGGACTTAGTTAGGTTAAGTAATTTTTAATATTTTTACTATTTTAGTAAAAATTACATTGTTAACGACGTATATTATGCTATGTAATAGCATGTATAATAATTTGATTTTTTTCTATAACGTAAAATTAATTATTAAGTACAAAAAAAATATTGTCGATGATAAGTGGGGGAGAATGTATGTACCATGTAGTTTGCTCAGGCTACGGCCTTAGCAGATAAATGAGATAATATTATGTATTCTCGGATACCAATATACTTCACACAATTACTCACAATTCCAATTCCCAACTTATGTTGTGTATAATAATATGGTGTGTAATAGCTTAATCAGCAGTGGTGATACTTTATATACTATATAAAATTACTATTTATTCGCACCATTATAATTTACATTTAAAGTTATGATTTTATCTATTTAATATAATTATATTAATAAAAATTTTGTATTGTACCTATGCAATGATTATGTAAAATAAATCAAATGGTGATAAAGTAATACTTCTAAATCATAATATGCATAAATTACAAATTATCACACATAACGATTTTGAAAAAAATTTCCACTTATAACCTGAAATATGTTTAACTATATAACGTAAGTAAATTATTTAAAAAAGTACACGAAAGACACGTATCTAAAACAAGTAATTGATTAACGTAATTTTTCAATTATTAAAATATATAATAAATACTCAGAACTAGATTTCCGAATAATGTCCTGTCGTACTCCAAATATTTATTGTTAAATCATGATTGGGTCCTTATACTTTTTTAAACAACCAATTTAATTTTTAAGATTCATGCTATTTAATTGTTGTATATCATTGTTTACAGTATTGTTTAAATAAACCCAATTTTATGTGCGTCGATAATCAAAATACATTCTATGAAAAAGTAATGATTTGTATGCTATGAAATATTATACTATCTGCAATTGAATATTCTTAATTTTTTTTTTTTAATTTATAGGGTCTATTTGCGAAAAAACATTCAAAAGGATGGGTAGGGTATGGTATTGATTTAATCGATCGTCAACAGGCATGTAAATGTGAAGGAGATAAGTTCACAACGTTTTTTATGCTAATGAAGGGTTATAACGAAAAGGAAATGCTGACTTGCGATAAATTAAAATGCTAAATACTTGAATTATTATGATTGTCCAATACTTTAATAAAATATACTTTTGATTAAATAATAAGTATGTACGTTTCTTGTAGGTATGTATAATTTTGAATAATACGTCTTATTACAAATTGGTATCATAATATATTCATATTTATCTGAAACTTAAAAATAATTGATATAAATATTTTACTTACTAAACCCGAACGCAATAAATATATTTTGAACTTTGTGGAAATTATAAATGTTTAACAAAACAGTTCAGAATTCATCCGCTATGGTTTCAGGAATAACCAAGTTGGTTCCCATTTGGCCGAATCAGTTCCGGTTTGACAATAGTATTTTTTTAGTTTAAGCTAAATTGGTTCCCGTTTGTGTTCAGGACAAATAGTTACAATTTTAATTTTATATGTATTAATTAGTACCTACAAACTATAAATTGGATAATAGGTATAAAATTGAATTGTACCTACACTTTACAGTAACAATAGATTGTTGGAGGTTTAGCAAATTGTCGCTGATACATTGATCGATAAAATCAACTATTTGAGATATACATACTTCAATCGCTGTTTGAGATACATAGTATATATCATATGATTCATATGGACGTATATCAATAATTTTAGTGAGCATTGTGCAGTGTACTGTCCTTAGTTTAAAATTTTTACAAAATCCAAAATTCAAGGGTAAAATAGCGATTTGCCATCAAATAATTTTAGATTTTTGTTATAGTTAAAAATTATTATTCATAGAAACTTGAAAAATGTACAAGTTATTTAAAATTTAAATTGGCATTTTCTGTACATGATATAATTTTGGGGTCATTAACACATAAACCACCGTTTTCGCCTCCCAAATTAAAACAAAATACATATATTTTATATATTATATCTTAGACCGATAAATAATCTCAGTCCAGAATCGTTTTTCGTATACAATGATACCTATCATAAGATTTTAATTTAACACTCCTATATATAATAATGATCCATACAACATCTAACGTACAACAGTGCAATACCCACTTTACCGCACTGTATTTTTACTACAAACCATAACGTACTAGTATACTCATATTATGAAATATTAATATTAAAAAAAATTCTTAGTAAAAGTAGCATTTCATGCGTGAAAATGTGTGATTAAGTTTTAGAAATAGCCATACTAAAATAAGATATTAAGTTCTAACGTTTTAAGGTAACATTTATCTCAAACATACAATAAACAAACATTAACAATCTTAAAGACTTTTTTTTTGTATTTTTTTAAAATGTGGTCTAAGACATACATTGAAATATATATCATACATATTACCTATGCATATATAATATCGTTATCACAGTGATTATTTTTTAATTACAAAATAATTAAAATCGCTTTTCATCTTTTAAATACTAATTTCAAAAAGAATTCTTAATATAAATTCAAAAAAAAAAAAAAAAAATCAAGTTTATAAAAATGTCGATATTGTTTTTGGTTAAAGTATAAACTATAAACACTAATATATCGCTATGCACTATTTTTGGTAAAAACCTTGTACTCAAATTGTAATCCTTAGCTACATTACAAAGTGGCCAACTTTCAGCTCTTATTATAGACATATGCTGTTAGTATCTTGTTTATAAAAACTTATTTATATAATATGAAATACATTCATAAACATATTTAAATAACATAATAAATGTATTTATTTATTTAAATATATATAAATATATTTTTTTATCCATATTGCCAGCCAACTATTATATGTTGGCCACATCAACCGTATAAATTTTCATCTATAAAAAATGTTGGTGAGTATAATTATGTATATATTTTTTTTTAATTTAAACTGCTTAGGTTATAAAAAATCGGTTACTACTGTATTTATGTACACAACTGCGAACAACTTTCAAAGTCATTATTCATTTACCAAAAATTAGGTCCCTATTAACTAATAACTAAATTAATAATATATCTAAAACGTTCATGTTTATTGTGTTTCAATTCACTATAATATTGTATTTCAAAATAAATTTAATAAAATGACAAGTTTAATGGTTAAATTTTTTATTTTCATACTACATTTATACATTTTAACCAATATCAATGCAAAAAATCAAAAAAATATAAAAATATAAACAGCAATAATAATAATATATTTAATTATATACTTATATGATGAATAAAGAACGGATTTCATTGTAAATATACATTTATAATTCTTTAATATACATACCTATATATTATTATTTTCAAAATTCTTATTCTACAAATTACAAGCTTCAAGCCTTTAATCGCGATTTCATAGGTGTATAAATTAAATTGTAGATATAAAATAGTTGTACATCGTTTATATCTTATGTACCTACGTATGACAATAATTTTAATGAGCAATGTACAGTCTCGTATAATACATCGTCATTTATACTCGTACCTGCTTATATAAATTTATTTTCACTCTATATCAATCGTATTTTATTTTTAATTGTTTGTTATGGAAACTATGTTTAGTGATAACGGAACTAAGTTTTTGATTATGATTTTTAACAAAAAGAAAAATATGCATAATTAAACGGTACAGTATAAACACTAATAGTATACATATACAATTTTTTTTTTGAAAAACCTTGTATTAAAATTTCAATCCTTACAAAACATAGTGGCCTACTTACGGCGTTCATCATGGTCAGGTGCTGCTAGTATGTTTTTAATAAAAATGTATTTATAAATATTTTGTTTCTTGGTATTTTTATTTTATCCATACCAATAGCTATTTTATGTTAGTCACCTCTATTGTAAACATTTTTTCTTAATTTTGATTCTTACATTTTGCGTTGATTTTGAAAAGTACCGATTGAATCTAATCTTTATTAGAAACCATTTCAACGTTTAAAATCGAATATTTTTTTCTTAAAATAATTCGTATTCAAGCACACATATGCACAAAACACACAAATGTAAACTCTATGTGGAAATGTGAATATTTTCTTCCATAAAAAAATAAAAAATAAATAATTATTGTATAGTAAATTTTGCAATGAATAGTTATTTATAGTAATTTATTGTAATTATAATCAATGATACGCAGTATATTTTGAATAGTGATTAGACACATGGAGTGTTGTATTTCGTATTTAAAAATGGATACTAAGCTATATTCAACATTGAATATAACCATATAGGTAAAAACAAACACACACGCACATTGTATTGTTATGTTAAAGTTTAAATATTGTGACGAGTTGGTTTATAAAATATAGGTACTAAATAGTAATCAACAATAAGTCATTCAAATTAGGCAAAAAGAAAATATTATTGAAAATGTTAATTATACTAAATTGTACGTAATACAAGTATTAATATACAAAAAAATTATACATTTTTTTCTTAGTTACAAAATAAATAATATTACAGTATATATAATATAATATAGACACCAACCTAATAGTCACCAAAAATACAAATTATAACCAAAGATTTTTAAATGTCATAAAATTTAACCACCTTATAAATTATTCTAATATTATGATATATATTTTAATTTACATACAATATTAATAAACCAGAAACTACGATACATTATTTTATTTTAAACACATCGTGGTTAGAGAAAAAAATAGTTTACAATAAATTATAGAAATTCACCAAGTTATTAATAAATTATAATGAATTCGCAAAATTCAACCAATACCATCCGTTTCCCTATTCAAGAAATGACAAAGTTGTATTAAGAAAAAATAAAAACGCAACATATAACTATGAGAAATTTTTCTTATATGACTGAGCAAAATATTTGTTCTGTGAAATATTTGTATGCGAGTCAAGTAAAAAATAGTTTGCAAATATACAAAAGAAAAAACAAAAAAAGGAAAAAATTAATTAAGATTCGTTAATTTAAATAACTTTATGTTTTTTTTTTAAATATAACATACTAATAGCTTATTTTAAAAATAATTTAATAAAGATTTTATCAAGGAGTATCTAATTAATCTGATGTCTTTGGGATTAAAATTTAAAAAAGTGTATAATATTATGTTTGAGCAAAATTATTAAGTACACACGGCTCCCTGATAATTTCGAGGTGATTAAACCACCCATAGTATTTATCACAGCATTTAGGTATAAAAATATAACCGGACATTAAGTAATTTTTAAAACTACTTGTCCTTGTGTTGCTTAGACCGAGGGTTCCGGTCGGTTTGGGTACCATTATTTCTAGGTACAATACTGACACTGCCGTCGGGTTGCTCACGCAACGTATGAGTGTATGGTGAGTACGGATTTCCGTCAGGATCTCTTAAACTCTAAACATACAAATAATTGCGATTAAAATTTATATCAAGACCATTTTTGAACAGTATATACTTTTAAAATTATGTTTATCAATCGTGCAACTTACTCCAAAAATATGGTTATAAAGTAGATCATATTTGGTTTTGACTCTGACACGCTCGGTCATTAAGTAATCACGTTCTTGTAACAGATTGAACTTTCGGTCTTTCATTTGTTTTACTTCATCGGCTAAGCTGAGGATTTGATCCAGCTTACGTTTCCGGCAATTTTGAGCAGCCACCTAAACAAAATAATAACATTATTAACAAAATATGTCCACAAAACAAAACGATAATGTATATTATATAATATATTAAAAATGAATAATTATACATTTATACAACCCTATACAAACCTTGTTTTTTCCTCGACGCCTAATATCTCTAATTAATGTTAATTGACTTTCAGATAGATCGTATTTGGACAACCTTTCATTAAATTCGTCCATGGGCAGATTGATTATGTCGTCGACGCTAATAGGAATATTCAGATTTCTGGCCCTCTTTTCGTCTCTTGTAAGTTGTTCATCCTCGCTCCTCTTACTATTCTTGAACTTGTTACGTGGTGTCCTGGGACCTTCGACAGGCAATGCATACGTATGGTTAAGAGCCACTTGGTGTTCGGGCGTCATCACACGTGAACAACCTTAATATTCAAACCAAAATCAAAAATAAATAATATTTTACGACAAGTATTATACGACAACAACGCATTGTTGAAATATAAGAATCAAATCTACAAGTAGGTATGCAAATTGGAGTAATTAATTTTTTTTTTTCAATAGGTTTTTTTTAATAACATTTGAGATATTACATGGATAACATCATTAAGTGTTGTATTTGTGGGAGGAGAAGGGTCTGAGCCTATTTATTCCCCTCGTGGCTATCTATAGTAACACCCAAATACGAGATAGTATAAAAATTAAATTAATTAGTATAGATAATAATAACACATTAAAATTACGCACCAGCCATGTGCCGGTTAAACTGTGAAGAGCCGGGCACTGGGATGCCTTCTCTGACAGACATATCATACGGCAGGTTCAATGAATCGGGCACTAGACCTACGTGATTAGGCCTTGACGTTTCAGTGGCGTTCGGGGTCGCTAAAAATAAAGAGGTAAAAAAAAAAACAAGAGACAAGAATTATTTCACCGAACTTCAGCGTTTAAAAACTGTTAAATTAATAATATTAATAATATGTACCTGATAAAGAATCTGTTAGGCGCCTACCATACAACTGATATTTCTTTTGTGGAGCAGCCGAGTGACCACGACCTCCGGAATACAGATAGTTGTCCAACCACCTCATTTTTCTGGAACAAAACAATAACATAATAATTTACTAATTAATAACACAAGCCCTACACATTGCAGATAGCATACAATAAATCATAAAATATTAAAGTACCGGTATTATATTATACAGAAATATTGTGTTTATACTGTTTATAGAACATAATATAATATAATGTCAAAAAATATATTATGTTATATTATGGATATAGTGCGATTGAGAACTATTTATGAATATAATATCTATTTTATTTTTATTTTTTACAATGACTACATCATTGACTATACTTAGGATAAGTACGATGATATTTTGAATATTTAATATTTCTTATGAACAAAATACCCAACAATTTAATGAAAAATACAAGCTCTGTTTATGCTGTTTGGTAACAACGAAATACGGCAATAGAGATATTTTAGCTGATTTGAATATAAGTTATCATCACACAGTTCGGAATGTTTGCACGGACGGATACTGAATTAGGTTTCTCCGTCCAAACACTGTTTTTAATTTTGTGGATAAACCATATCATTCGATTTTGCTTTTTGGTGAATTCTGCGTTGATATTCAGACGAATAAACGAAAGATCTGGCCCACGAATCACAATTCTATAAATACGAATATAATACGTACGTATTTGTTTCCGAGGTATTTTACAAACGGATAGGTAGTGTAAACTATCGGCTATCAGTCAACTAAAAAAATGTATTTTGTAATATAAAATACTCAAAATATAAATATCAAATTTGTAATGTCCAGTACAGTGAAACGGATTTTTATCTCAAGTAATCACCTACATATAGCATTACCAGTTAATGATATGCTAGGTAGCACGTTAATTCTAATAATAAGCGTTGTTGAAAGTTAAATAAGTCAGTTTCTTCTGTTAAATTTTGTATACTATATATTATGAAATATAAAAACATGACAAAATGACAAATGTAAAATTCATTGTCATTTATAACAAGATAACTTGTAGAACTTACCCATATTCTTGGTTGGAATGCGACGGGTACCCGTCATTGTGTCCGCTGTCTGAATTTGTTTCCATCCATTCGGTGTCCGAAGACAACGAGGGCACGCGTTCTGAGCCCATCGAACTCACGGCACTGTCCGAGTCACCACCACCCGCGTTACCGTTTTGTACCATGGTTGCGGTGTTCATTGTATTGTTGTTGCACGGCACTGAGCTGCTAGCTGTGTCCATCATCCTCACCGGGTACATACCACCTATATATTATGGAATAAAGGAAACTCCCGAAAATTACAAACTGTATTTATTTTTATAGATTTTGGCGTTCTTACCGTCTGTACCCATCGACGGGTCCATAAGCTGCAAATCGTCATCGTTTAATATCGACGACAAAAGTCCATCCGATGAAGGCGCCATTTCATTATTGTGATTCTAAATATATGGGAATATTAAATATAATAATATAGTAAATATAGTTAATATATTATAGACAAATTATATTGTATAGATCTACGAACACTACACTGTCAAATCAGTATAATTATATCTGTTATTTATAGTTTATTAACCAATAATAGGTCAATGATGTATTTGTGAAGAGGTAGATGTATAGGTACATAATATATATCACTATTTCCTTATCAATATGTTTAAATCGTGTCTAGCGTTTTAAAAATATGTATTTTTTTTATTTTGTATTTTGAACACAATGATTATTTATTTTTTTTTATATATGTGCATTTTAAAAACTATACTTATAGCAAAAAATAAAACGATTATATTTTCAATATATGATATAGTTTCTGGTAGAAAATTGGATCAAGTTTGTACTTTTAGGAGTAAACAGTAAAATAACATTTTCAGATATATCTAATTAACAAAAAAGTAAAATATTTAAAAAATATAATTATCAATATATTAAAAAATTTTGTTTTATTTCGACTGGAATTTATGTAAAAAAAATATTTTCAAAAACATTAGTAGATTTTCAAATGATGACTTATTATTTTATAAAAGAATCATAAATGCTGGATCTTTTAAATGCTTTAAAAAAGAATTAACACGAATGTTTTACTTTACAGTTTCAATCAACCGAATGCAATTTGCAAATCTCATAAAAATATTTGTATTATTGTTTGGCTGGTAATTGGAGGCTTTGACAGCAATACGTATACTTAAATATAAATATACTTATATCTACATAGGTATATGTATTTTTATCAAACACTCTGTGAACACATGCTAGTGATTATTACCTGATAGGGAAACATCATTTCATGTTGATGAGGTTCTGTCTTGAATGCAGGAGGCTGTTCGGATGAGCTGCCGGGTAAGTGAAGCGAAGTGGCGACGGCCGAACTCAGATTGCAGTTGGTCGAAACACCTGTATTACAAAAATACACTTATATGTTATAATTTATTAAATATTTTGTTGAACGTACAACGATAACGATGAGTTTGCAGCGGTAGGCACATAATTTATAATTATAATCTAATAAACACGCTATCTACCTGTATTTAAAATACTTCTATTATATATTGCCTATTGAGCAGTAAACGATAAAATACAAGTACAGCAGCATAATATACATATCATGACGGCTAATACGTAATGATCAAATATAATATTTTTATAACACCAACATATACGTGTTGAACCTTTTAATGTATTAGTTACTTCTTTATCCAAATAAAATAAGCCTATCTATACGTTAGTTCATCTATGGATCGAGATTGGTTAGCCGAAAATTAAAATCAATAAATAGTCGAAAATATAATTCAATTTATAATAATTGTACTAAATTTTAAAATAATAAAAAATCGTATCAATATACAATAATCGCAAGTCATCACGAGGCTATTAAATTTCAAATATAAAGGACCTTTATAGGTCCAAATTACAAAGTCATCAGATAGAACTTAACTGTCAATAACAATCTGTACAAATCATGGTTTGTAAAGTCTGTCTGTCTAGATTATTTTTTAATCGTTTTTTTGTCGTTAATAAATTGAAAAGGTTACCTAACCGAACTAAATGATTAATATTGATTTGAAATCTAATTTTCAGTATTTGTAGTTATTATTCATTGTTTTGGACTTGTTGTATAATGATTAGTGATATACAATTTTATATTTCTTTTACATTACAAAAAAAAAAAAAAAGCAATACTTATGTATTAAAAATTAAAATGACCGTACAAAAGATAAACAACTAAGTTGTGCAACTTGAAGAAAATTCTCCATGCAAAAAAATTTAAGGAATTTAGATAATTATTTTATGACGAAGAAATATGAATATTTAACATCCATGCATACAATTTTAAGATTTTGTAAGTTCTTGAAAACTTTTTGTTGGGTCAACCTACGTGACTCGCGACACAACTAACATACTTAAAGTAATACTATAATCTAAACCTATTTTTCATAAGAGTAATAAGAAGTAGGTATACCTATACCAAACGAACTCAATATCATATTATATAATAATATACAACAATCGATGAAGTGAAATGTTTTTTTCAAAGTGCTCATTGCAGTGAGCATTGAGTTTACTGATAGTATTGAAGCAGTATATTATGTAGACAACGTACCGATCGATGAAGAGTGGTGATGATAGTGTGATAGGGACGACGACGAAGATGACGTGGTCGCGTGGCCTCCACCCATGTCAATGGACGTAGACGCTGGCGGAGGTGGCGGCGGCGGAGGCGCGCAGAGGCTTACGTTCTGCAACAATACGTTTCCCGTGTTGTTGTTGCTGTTGTGGTTGTTGTGTTGGTGGTGATGTTGATGGTGATGAGGATGGTGATACATGCTGGGCCCGGGCGGGTAACTGAGTGCGCCGGACGGATGCTGACCATAATGGGACTGATGGTGGTGGTGCTGTCCTTCGACCGGGAACGCTAACATGGGGCTGCATGTAGCCAAGTCCTGCCAGCCTCGCTGGTCCATTCCACTGTTGCCCGTTCTCGTGTAGCCCATCCTGCCCTAAAGCGACAAAGTTTCGTAATTAATTACAGCTGATAATATGTATATAAGATGATTACCTATATATTATATATATATTATAAATTTATAAAAAATGTACCCATTTTGAGTTATATTTGTATACTAACAAAGACATTTTATAACTTATATAGAGTTTATTGTGTATATAATGACTATGACGATCACGACCATATTTTTTAAACGTGTACCTATTTATAGTTTTAATAATTCATTATTCGAAAAAACAATACATTACGTATAAGTATAGAAACCAGGAAATAAGCAGACCGGGTCTGTATTTGTATACATTATATGTGTTACGCGGGTAAAGTATACGAAAATCAAAATCGGATTATGTTAACACTACCATGCCTATGGGATAAAGTAAAAATATTATTTGTAAAACGTTTATTTTGTACATTAACCGTGTAATTTACACATTATTTACCTTTGAGTGGATAAAGTGCTTTGATAAAATATCAATTGTACTTTACAGATATAATATCTAAGTACCTAAATCATGATAAAACGTGTAAACGATATTATATACCTAATCCAGTTCAGTGTTAACGGTTTTCGTGTTCATATGTTCGGCTTGTTTATGTCTAATAATAAAATTCAATACACTTAAAAGAAAAAAGTAAATTTATATTTGTATATAGGTTAACTCAATTAATAATATCCATAATAACACGCCTAGAAAATTATTGAATAGATCGAAATTAATTTTAATGAGATACTTGTTTTTAGATAATTATGATTAATATTAATTCAACCTAAAACAATAATTATAATATTTATTTCACGTTTTTGCATGTAACAGAACAAAAATTATAATTGTTTAAATATGTTACACGTATACAGAAAACCCGTTACATGATACAATATTCAGCATTGATAATAATTAAACTTTCACGTTTTCATATGATTGATATTAACTTATTAGGTATAAAACAAAAGAAATCAATAGTCATTACACTTACAATATCATATTATAATATTATCATAACTAACATACAATATTATGATGAGTTTCTAAATCATCCGAGATTGAGAACTGTGAATTATTAAGATAGTATATTTATTGCATATAACTGAATAACATTATTATTGGTATATCAGATAATAATTAGTAAAAACCCCAATATTATATGTTCATTATATTACAGTTTATTATATTATTTCATTAAATAATAATTTATCTATGTATCTCGGATCATGTGATTTAACCATATGTTGTAAGAAAACAGGTAATTTGAAATTTATTTCCACTCATACGCTTATTAATGGCGAAGTTGATATAACGCTATTTTAATTTAATTTTGGGTTTCTCGCTTTCAGTATCTGAAAACTTTTCTTGCTCCATATTCTGTGTTAATTTTAACAACTGTATATTTTATCAATCGCTCTATTGTTAGAATGTTGAAACTGATCTAGAAGAATTAGATCTAAATAAATATAAATTTAAAAAATATTATTTTCATGAAGAAATAACTTATATTTATGTACAACAGCAGATAATTGTTATTGCTAAGAAACCCTGAATTGGCCAACTATGAGTACGAGGAAAACAATATGAGCAATAAAAATATTTACTACATTTTGATCGGCTATATATTTATTGGCTTAGAAATCCGTTCCTTCCTTATGTGATTAATATAAATTAGTTATCGCACTTATATGGCTATTAAATGTTTATAGGTGAGTGTAAACTACGAACAGATTAAAAAATATCACAAATAATATATTATACACCGTGTTTTATTACGTTACAAGTTAATTGTTAAACAGCTTTACATTTACGCTTGGAAATAACTCATGTTATAGACAATTTTCAGACATTCAATATGGAATAAATACAGACATTAATTTATTTTTCACTTATTAAGTACCTATCTATCAATTATTGTAATATAAAATATAACTTATGATAAAGAAATCGGTATAAAATTAGTATGACATTTTATAGTAAAAAGTGTTTTTATGGAATTCGTAATCATTTTATCACGCCATATTTTTTAAAACAATACACACAGGTCACCAGATAATCGAAAATATATGTCAAGAAAGTATAGAAAATAGGCGGGTACATATAAAACCCCTATAACGTATACAATAATAAATAAGTTTATTATAGTTAACATGTACGAATGTAATGTGTTAATTTTTTAAAATAATGTGAAATAAACAGTTGTGTTATCGTTCAAAAAATAATGATTACAAATCGTCTTCAGAAAAAAACGTTGTTGTACCGAACATATTAAAAATTATTTGAAATACAAAATTAACAACTATTTTAATAAAACTAACTAACTAATTACAAAAATGCTATAGTAGGTACACATAATAAATTATGTGCATGTAAAATGTAAGATTATTATTACGGTTATCTTTATATATATATTATATATTATATTATAAATTATATAAGCATTCACAATATTTTAAATGTTCAAGTTTCTGAATTAAAAACAAATTAGTTCTTTAGATATTATATATACCTATAATATATGTGTTTTTGAGAATTTAAAATATTTTTAAAGACGAATAAGAAGTTACAGCAAATGGGTTTCATTATGATATACAATTAACTGGTAATAAATATTTCTTATTTAATAAATACAGAAATCAAACGATATCCATAAGTAAAGAAATAATATATGACATTTTGTAAAAATTGTTGACTACCTTTAAATGATAGTGTAATATAGAAATGCTATTTAGCGTAGTACCTATTTTTTATAGTACACCTACTACACTAAATGTTACTAATGTTTCATATTTTATATATGTATAATAAATTGGTAACTACATATTTTAAGTTTATTATCATAGGCCATTGTCCTAACTTTGGTTATAAATTCAAAAACATATAGTTAAAATAATATTAAAAAAAAAAAATTAACTACTTTACGATTTACAGTAAAAAATATTATTCCAATTTGACAAAAAATGTTCTAAGTTCTATGTAAGATACATTATCCCTCAAATGCTATACAAAATCTAAGCATTTGATAATATGACATAGGTATTTATGTACTTCAAAATTTCAAAAATCAAAACGTGTCTGATTTATAAGGATTGATTACCATCGTCTTGAAATTTTAATTTTGTTCAACTGCAACATAATAATATATTACCGGCCCGGTAAGAACGTACTAAATGGCCCGCAATGTCAAATATGTATTGTACAATTAAATCGTTTCGAAGGGGTTGTTGGCACATCGAGCACTCGAATAACTTCTCGTATGCGGGTCTTTGTTCATCGTCATTTTATATTTTTAAAATTTTCATCCATGTGAGCAGGTAGCTGCTATATTCAAGGTACGACGCGACGACGACGACGGTCATCCATATGACGCGTAATATTACGGACCTGCCGCGGCGGTGGCGAGCCACGACAACAATGACGATGAAATGCACATATTTCGTTTCCCTCGATTCCGAAACGCTGATTGCGTGATTATAATATAAGTGAAGGAGAGAAAAATATAACACAATAACACTATAACCACCGTCTGAATTCAAAACGGTAGGCCTACCTATTATGCGCATATTATTATAAGTGTGTAGTGTATGTATTATTATTATTATATATATATATATAAGAGGACGGAGCCCCCGAATCCAGTGAGGGATGAGACTATATATATATATATATATACACATACATAAATACACTCCTGCACTTGACCCAAAATTCCGAAAATAATAATATAATAATAATAATAAAAGCGCACTTCTAGCTGTACGTCTTAAATGTTATATTATTATAGTATACATAATATTTTGTGGTAGGTAGTCGCACGTTTATATAATAGCATAATATTATATATATATATATATATAGTATATATTTAATATATTATATATATGCGTAGGTACGTTTCTATACGCGGGATTATTATTTTACCATTCCGAGGTGAATTTCGTCGTCTCAAGTGGTTATGATAATTATCACGCGCGGAGTCAACACATTTGCCAGAGTGCACATTATTATATTGTACAAAAGTCTACCTGCTGGCCGCCGATCTGGGCAAGTATATTTGAGTAAATATTTATCTTTGCCCGTCCGTCGATCTCCCCGCATAACTACAACAGCTCTTCCTGCTACTACCATGTACGTGTGTCCTCCGCCTCCGCACACCGTTAATGTGTGACTGACGTTTTTTTTTGCCTTTCCCTCCCTAACCCGGACACACAGGCACACACATATACGTATATAATATTATTATTTATTATTTGTCAGAGTGGACGACGCGTCGAGTCGTTTGAATAGAATTCTTAAATAATTTCGTGCCCACTTGACGGGAGCGACCATATACGCACACACATCACTATAGCGTCTGTATTATATATAATATATACGTACGTTGAGCAATAGATTGACATTGGTTACTAAAATAAATAACCTCTATGCATAGACATTTTTTTTTTTTTTTTTACTTTAACGTACCAATATAATATAATATGTTACCGTATATCTATATATATATATCATCCCCCCACACGATATAGCGGGTACAGTGACTAGCGGGCAATAGCGTGGGCGACGATCGACAGATTTTCCTCACCCCGGGGGAGAAAGCTCGCCGGTTATGTCGCGTGAGAGTTTCGCAAATAGCTGGCGGGACAGCCGCTCAATACGGACTAATACATACGTCATACTATTATTATAATTATTACAATGTGTATATACATGTATATTTGTAAAAGTGTGTGTGTGTGTGTTAGTGGACGTGGTCTAAGAACAATGTGAAACCCGTCGCTCGGCAATTTGTCAAGTTTTACAACGATAATAATAATAATAATCACGCGGCGTTGGTCGTCTCTGTACTCACTCGCGGCGCTCGGTAATAATATAATATTTTACACACCGTTTTGGGAAGAAAAAAGTCCTTATTAACCGCGGGAAGAGAGAGGAGAAAGACTACGGTCTCGAAGAGCTGTTGGCCGGAGAGCATAATTTGTTTGTTGTAATATGTGTGTGTGTGTGTGTGTGTGTGTGTGTGTGTGTGCGTGTATTATTTTTCTTCAGAGCCCATTAGCTTCGCCGACCGTTGCGCGCGCGTCATTAGCGCGTTATGGTATATTATCTTAAATAAATCGCGCACGGCCCGTGTAAGACGCTAATTAAGTTTTTACGCGAGATCGGATGCTGCAGCGGCGGTGGTAATAGTTTGTGTGAAGTGTGAACAGTCAGTTTTCTCAGCGTATGTACATACGCGACGACGGCGAACAGGACACATATATTATTATTTAATTTCGTGTACAATGTACATAAATATGTTTCTCACCCGCACAGCAATATACCTACTACCGCGTATTCGGTATGAGTCCATCAGTATGTGTGAGTGTGTGTGTAACTATAAACATGTGTATTTTGTTGATATATACATGGGGCATCGCGAGCGCGAGAATTTGTTGATTGATGCCTGCCTCTCGACAACAGACCAAGGTCGATCGTAATTTTTCGACGACCTTAGGTAAATAATGGCGTATTAACATTTTTAAGGACGCGTATACACACATCGTCGTCATCGTTTCCCTCTGTATTTAAAAGGTATGAACATATTATACGAGTATGCAAGTATTTTAGTATAGTTATAGGTACCAAAATTTTCTAAACTATATAAGCTCATATAACACATGGGGGAGGGGGATCGCAATTAATCCTTTTTACGCGTAAAGTGTGTCATCATGTTAATAAGTTATATTGTTTTTTCGTTTCTTTTACTGGGATTTTAGTGAGACTGCATATAGTCATAGTATTAATACTGCTGGTATATCTCAGTCGTTGTTGTCGTCCCCACCCCACCACCACCGTAAACGACCGACCGCTTCACCAGCTATCATAATAATAAACAGGTAACTTTATCATTATAATTATTATTACGCGCGGCTGCTGCGGTCATTATTATATTGTCGGACAGGAACATTATTGAATGCGAGAGAGGCCCATATAATTTCTACGAGGCACCCGACAACATCAGGCGAATAAATCATAATCTCAGTGGCATTTATATGAATGCCTTTACCTATCAGACCTTCTGGCCATCATTGGTTCCCAATATAGTGTGTGTACGTCCATAATATTATACTTATACGTATAATATGATGCACGTGGTGTAATGCGCGGTGTGTTTGGAGCAGCAGGCTGCTTTGGTCGGTGCCTGCCTAAGACTATACGTAACGAGCGAGGCAATGTCAATCGATGATCGTAAAAAAATAAAAAAATTATTAACAGACAATATAACAATAACGTAGGTAGTTCACGTGTTCGCTAAACTATGCACGAAGATTTTTTTTTTATAGGGTCTACTTCTCGGCGCAGTTTAATATATTTCCTTTATTAACGAAGTAAAAAGAAAATTCCAACTGCCATTTCTGCACGTTTTTAATGTGTTTGTGATGGTGGACATGAATAAACCGAACAAAGTTTCAGTCAAATTTTTTTTAGCCATAACCGATTCATTTTATACGTTTATATTTTAAAATCAATAATATTTTTTTCTCAAAATCTGTATATTAGGTATCTGTTACATAATATTTAACAATAGGTTTATTAAATAGAAGTAAATATATATATACGATGTATATATATACATAAAAAAATTGAGTAAAAGGGCCTCTCAAAGGAGGTATTTTAGCAGAATATATATTGTTTAAAGTAAATATTTTTATTTACCAATAAAACACCTAACAGTCTTTGTATATATTATGTTATTTTGTATTTCAATCTATCATTTAGTTATAACTTATAAAGTTATAAGCTCTTATAACATTTATAACAATATTTAATATCAATCGATATAACAAATAAGTAATTTATTTATTTTTTCTTTGGTCAAGTTACAATACTTTTAAGCTGTTACAACTTAGCTTTATTAGAATCAAAATTACCTACTTTATATTTATACTTTCAAAAATATTACTGAAACATACGGAGCCTATTACAATAAAGTTATGTTGACAATACATTAAGTAAATAATAACATTATAACAATCATAACTAATCAACAACATTAAATTATATAATATTATTCCACAAACTTTATTCTTTATTTTAAATAACAATAGATTTTTAAAATAAGAACTTATTAAAAAGAAAAAAGAAATATTTTTGTCATTTATGTAGCTTCTACATAAATATATCATCAGAGAATAACTTTTTAAAATATATTTAGAAATATACCTATATGGCTATATATTATTATTAACTGGTTCTTAAAATGAATTTTAAAAAAAAAATAACTTCTAATTTAGTAATTTTACTACAAAAAAGTAACTTAAATTATGTATAAAATAATTTATAGAATAAAATGATGTTATCATACAATTTCTAAGGAAGCAACTTATTTACAGGATAACTAGTAACTAGAGTTAGGTTATTCATCTCTATGTATTACCTACTAAAGGGAGTCTGGCCTCTTTATTCTAACTCATTGCCATTGATGCTTTTTTAATAAATAAAAACAAACATTACTTATATCTAAACATTTTTCCAAACTAATGTTTCAATCTTCCTTTTTATTTTTACTTAACACTTTTAAATACGAGAAACGATCATAAATATACTCGTTCTTTGTACAATTTTTAAAACGTCTAAATGTCTCATTAATATAAATAACGTTTGAAAGTAACATAATTTATAAGGATAGTCACAGTAACTTTTAATAAGCACTTAACTTCTATTAACCAATAAAGGTAAAAGAATATTATGTGATTTTTGAACGACGATTTTTTTGTCATCAATCTCAAGATATACCTATACAATACGAACTACAAAGTAATTTATTGTTGTCAAGCATTACTAAAAATAATTATTATATATTATTATTGGCACGGTAAAAATGTATTTGGTCAATCAAATTTTATAATTGGTATAATAATTACATTTGAAGGCCGTTGTTATTGTTCGATAATAATACACAAGTTATTTACTTACAGCTACCAAAGTATATACTATACAAAGTATACATACAATATTATGGATTGTTTAGGAATGCAATAATTCAGACTTTTTTTTCGGCGAGATAATTTGAATACTACCAACGTTGTGCAGTAATTCCATAATATCATATTATTATGGGAAATTACCCAAACAAATACACGGCGCGCAGGTGAACGTTTTGACGTGTGAGTGCACCCCAACCCGGTAGAACACGTTGACAAATAGAGCAACGGCGGCGCCTTATTTGAATTTGACTGTGAGACTTATTAGGGGGCGTATATAATTTGGAAAATTGTGTAGATCAAATAAACGCGGGCAGGCGGGTCGGCGGCCGTTTGAAGGACGGCCGACTATAAATTAAAAAAATAAAGAAGCGAGAGAGAGAGAAAGATGTAAAAAAAAAACCTGTGGCCGACCCGTTCACGCAAAGCCTAATTACTTTAATAGACGCGCGTTATATACACAATACACATACGAACGTACACACACATATACATGCCCGCAGCATAGTATTACGTGTAATTTAAGGTCTCCCGATGTATTAATAATATGACTTAACCGCGAGCGGCGTTGTATAAAACGCATACAGAACGCACCGCGAACACACTTCTACGTCGACGACAACGACGACGGAGCTCGTGCACGTATTTTAACTGCACAACGCCTCCCTCGTTTAATGACCGATACACGTTACCCATGTGCCCCGTATCCCTTATAGCAACAATGATAATAATAATGATGATAATTTAATGATAATAATAATAGTAAAAATAATATAATAATCATATACGCGCGTCTTTCGACATTCGTTAATCGTGCTGTTATGTTTCGGTATGACTTTATTAGATTTTTAAGTATATAAAACCGCGGTTTTCACGTTCAGGGCATTTGATCATAGTATGATTAAATATTTAATGCTGTGATACCACAATAATAACGAGTACCGACTATCAAAACATGGATACGTATATATACAGAACTTTTAATTCCAACTACAAAAATTTTATGTTTTGACAATAAACCACTAAAATATATACCTATAACAGTATATAATACGTGTAAACATAAGCTACAGTATACCTATGCCATTTAAAAATAAAAATTGGCTGGAAGTGGTTGATTTTATAATAACATAATACATATACTATGCATATGGCTCGTATAAATCTACCCACTTCGGCGTCACTCCTTAGATAATTGTTAAACTATTTCTTGTCTCTATTTCTAACATGTAGCTTGATTTATAGTACTAATGATACAAATTAACAGAAGGTAAATAAAATATAATTTGTGCAATTTGCACCTCTGCATAGGGCTGATAAGGAACTGAACCAATATAATATAATAAAATGTTGCAAACAACTATGCTGAAGATGGCAAGATGGTGATAAAGAACTACGCGTGTTTCTAAAAATATTGTTCGTAGTTATAAAATGTATGTTTTAATACCAGTATAACATTATAATAATGAGTTAATTTTTAAAATTTTATGACTATAGTATAATAAACTATTATAGCTATAATAAATGTGTGTAACATAACTATACAGTATATATCTATAATACATACAAATTTAATATCCAAGTATTATTTATGTAGACACGTATATATCTGTGCAATTATATTACTATGTATTAATATATACTTATATAGGTATACCTACGTATTTCATTCATGTATGTTTCATTTTATATGTATATAAAATATTTTACTTCAAAAAGGATTATATATATGTTACTAAATGTGTTATAGATAATTACATAAATATAATTCGCATTTTCAATACCATATAAATTACAATTTTAATAGCTAATATTATATTAAATTAATATAACTATTCTTAATATTATAACTATACTTATATTCTTTAAATTATCATGTTTAATTAATCACTAAACAATTATTTGAAAACTATGTTTAAACCTAACCTTTAAAGATTAAAGTCAATCGAAATTTTTAAAAAGTATACTATTACTATTACCTATATAATATACTTAAAAGTTATAAGTTACACTTTATAACGGGTTAAGTGCACATCAACAACAAATAATTAGTGTAATTTACGAATTTTCATAAAATTATTTATCTTGTTATACATATCCATGTTATTGTTTTTTGCTTATTCAGTAAGGTTGGTATGAAACCATTAGCATTGATAATTGCAAATAATTAACTATTAAATTTAATAAAAAATTCATTATATTAGTAAGAAATAGAATATCATCATCAAAAGAAAATGTTGAGAGACTTCAACTAACGTACACATTATACACTCTTATACAGCATGTATAATACACACGAAGTTTTCAGTAATTGTAGTGTCTTAGCGGGAAGATGACGAATCGCAAATAAGGAATATTTGTCAAATACATCACGAATCGTGAAAATCTGGCTTTTTAATTGAAATAATATACATTATACTTATATATATTGCATGATAGCTTACTTGAGAACTGCAATCAGCCAAATCAAATCTCCTACAAAACGCCAACGGCTGAACCTCTTCGAACCGGCACACGTTTTCGGATATCATTTCGCATGGATTAACATGTTAATCCATACAGTACAATAATTATGCATATGATAATATATATAATATTATAAATATGTAATATATATATATATTATGATGGCATGCAATTATAATCGCTGTATAGTGAACAATATCAATAATAAAAGATCGATAAAAAAACGTACGATCGGTATTGGTTGCGATTACGGTAAATTATATTAAATTATAGGTATGAACGCACGCGCCGTACAACATTACGCGGAGGAGGAACGGATGAAAAAAATATGTATGAAATATCTTCCGAGCTACCGGACACCTCGTCACGAACTGTCCATCTCCCGGGCACGGTCGGCGGCGAAGGTTACGACGACGGCGGCAATAGCATCTACTGCCCGCCTCTGACGGACCGATTCCGTTTCTCTTTGCGCTCCCACCGATCGCACGGGCACGAAAACAAAAAAAGTTCCGGGTAGTCGCAGCACCACTGCCGCCGCACTTTATCGCCGTTGTGCAATGAACGAATTGGGCTTTATTGCATGCAATTGTATACATTAAGATTAAGTATAGGTACATAACAATATTAATAAGCACTATATATAGCAATGACAACAGATATATTCTCGGTAATACATTCATTAAAACCACGCGAAAGTCGCTCAAAAAACGTATCTATAATAATAATAAAAAACTATATAGGTATACGCAACATGATGTTTTATATGCGTTGAAGCCAAGAACAATAGATTCGATCAGAACGATTTTTTTACTATCCTACCTTATACGTTATTCCAATACAGTTTACCATAATATCAATTTTACTTAATACCATTTTTTGCAAATATCTATACTGCTTATATAGTATATAATATATATTATAACCTACGACTAACTAGTGGCATGTAAAACTTTTTTTTGGTCGAGGCACAGCATTTTTTAAATTTACAATCCCTTAAATGCTCAAATCAGTAATTATTATTTTTTTTTTCAACTAAATTATCATTTAATTTAATACAAATAAATTAAAATGTTTTTAAATATAGTATTTAAATAGATCCACTTCATTGTATCTAATACAGTAATAATAATTATTATTTTTCATTATACAATAATGTATTGTTATTTCAATAATCCGTTGAAGTCGATCTCTTTCTTTCAAACTAAAAACATTACATAAAACCCAAACATAATATACAAACATCAACATTATCATGTCTCTAAAAATGTTAACCCTTAAAATGCGTTGAATATGGTCTATAGAAGTTGTATGTAAGTGTTAAAGTAATTCTAAATACAGGCAATTCGGAGGGTAGAACTAAAAGCATATTATTATAATTCACTGTTAGTTATATCATGGGTCAAACAATATCTAGATAAAACTATATCCCGTAAAAATTGGTATCCAAAATATAGAAGTAATACAGAGGCGTAATCACGCATAATAAAAGGTATATAACACGTAAAACACTGTAACTTCTTTGTCAGACATTTTATAAAAAATATTAGGTTACATTTTTTTTTGTTAAGCTTGTATAAGGTTAATTCTAATCTTCTGAACATTTGAAAAGAAGTGCTTAAACTCAACATTAATTACCCAGACGTACCGAAAATTACGATTTTGCTTAGTGGAATTTTACATTGTTACTTAATAAGAGAGACATGCGGCAATGCAGCAGTATACGTGCCCTTTTAAGATGAATAATGAATAATATATGTTTAGATACCTATATACAGCCGTAAACTACAGGTGATGCGCAAAACATGGGCATTATATGATTATATTGGCGGCGCGCGAACATAATATAATATTATATTAAACGTATTATCATCCAAGCACGTATTGACTGCGGGTTGCAGTAGATATACGTGAAAAAGACGCGTTTGGTGGGTTAACAATATTTTTTTCGGATGTCTCGCGGGATTGTCCGCGGCGGACGACGACACAATACACGCGTTATGTGGACCGTATACACAGTATATACTATTAGTGTTGTTGGACATGCCGACGCCACGCCGTTTTCGTGTTGTATTATGTGCAGTGTCGTGTGATGCGTGTGTGTGTTCGTGTGCGCGGCATAATAATAAATCATTGGGCCAGTGAGCGCGGGGGATCAAAGGTCGCCGTCGCCGGGGCGACACGAGTAAAAGGAAAGGATTTTGCCTTCTTTTTTTCTTTTTTTTTTTTTTGCGGCGCGCAGCACACAGACACGCCACACTCGTTCGAAAACCCGATGCGATTGATCATTAATCAACGATGAAAAGGTCGGTCGCCACGTCTCAGTCCGTCCGTCTCTTTCTCTCTTACAACATATTATTATATATACATAGCGCATACACACACCTATACACTCTATACTATATATACGTGTATACAGGCGACGGCGATAATAATATAATCGGCAAGGGCTGTTTTTAAAACGCGCGCGACTTAGGTGAATATATATATATATATGATATTATATTATAGCCGGCTGTCGATTGTTGTTCGGCGGGGGCCGGCCGACCAATCCAGCATTTTACGGTGCACGGACCCGCCCCCGTGCGCACACCGACCGGTCGACCGAGACGACAACCGCCACCGACTGCATCCCGCTCTAGACATCACAATGCGGGGGGTTGACGCGGGATACGACAGGGCGGTGGTGTAGGTGGTGTATAACAGGCTGTAGCACAAATGCCGGGAGTTTTTCTGAATATTAATAAAAAAAGAAATTTTTTTTTTTTATTATTATTATTATTTTGGTTTTTTCTCTTATACCGACCCCACTCGTCGTTCAATCACGCAAGCACGCAATGTGTGTGTATGTGTGTGTGCTGTGTAACGCAGTAAGTATGTAAACACTATACATATAGATATAGCAATATATATATATATATATACATAGTATGTTGTTCCGATGACGTGCACTTGACATTTTTTTTTTGTACGACAGTACTACTCCCGCCACATCTCACACCGCAGTCAACACTACCACCATATGAATGGGAACAACGAATATTATTATTTTATATTTTTCTTAAATGTTATTTTATCGAATTCCATTACATAAAATATATATATATGTACTTAGGTATACAATACAATCGCGTTCTCACATCGTTAACGAGTCAACGACTATTATATGTGTGCGTATATGTATACATAATATATAATATATATATTCGAAATATTCTTTAAAAGACTCGTCATCCGCAAGACGACGACGACGACGACGAATATTTCAGCAGACTCACGTACAATATCTATAGAACGATAGAAATAATATACATATTTTTATTTTTAGCTTAAGCCAAAGCGCAATAATATACATTATTTGGCTATTGTCAAAATCGTACTATTAGAATATAAGTACTATATAGTACCTACACGACACCATAATTAATTGAATATAATAGTAAAATATACGTAAATTATTATATATTAAATAATCACCATGTTAAAAATAAACATTATTTTATTAGTTTTAATTAACTGTTGACATACAATATATGTATATAATACGAGTACCTATGTCGACAAAGTAAATGAATAAATTATTTTAAAGAGGAAATAATATGAACATACAATCATTAATAATTTTGACGTTACAACGTTAATAAATAATATATTATTATTTATTCCTAACCACAGACATATAATATTTAAATCAAATTTATTAATAAAATGTTATATATACAGTTATGTAGGTATCGTACAACAAACTATACCTACATTATAGGTATGATTAATTTTATATGTGAATATCGTAACCCTGCGTAATGTTTACCATATAGTACGATTTGTCTTGAAAAGTTTTAAATTAGATAATTCTTGTCCAAAACTTCAATAACCATGTATCGAATGGTCCGTTTTTTTAACTTAGGTAATTTAAACTTAAAACTTTTTACGATAATTATCACTTGGTAATTTGAAACTTTTATGAAATATAAGTAAAAAAAATAATAAATATATATATATTATTATATAATATAGGTAATATTCTACATCATACTTTGTTGTACGCAATATTATAATAATTTAATATAACTAAACAAAGTGATCATTATGTTTAGGTGCAAAATAAAATTATAACTACCGATGCGATTGGGCCAGAACATAAATTGTAGTAGGTAGGTACCTACTATACGAGTTATAGGATAAGGATAAGATGGTAATAATATAAGTCATTGCGGTGAAGTATTTTAATAATATAATAATATATATTATACATAATTTACCCGCACGTGGTGTGTCGGTGTTGCCACATAACAGTCGTAAAATCAGTGTCTACCGACAATGGAACGCGCACCGGTGGCTATCTGCAATTGCCGAGAGGGAAAAAAATTGCCAATAAAGTGTGCAGTCGCAATAGTTTTAGGTTGGTCATTATCGTATCGTAAAAATCCACCGGGGCCTTGTCATTAACGCCCGTTTCACCGCTACTGTGTCCCTTCTTATTGGCCATAAATCTACTTTCATGGTTGAAAATTAATAAAATATATTATGCTATAAACGTACTTATATAGTAATATTATCTTATAATACCCGGTACGCATATGTTTGTGTGTGTATATATATAATAAGTTAATATAATATATTATGTTTATGCATATTTATGTGTACCGCGTCTCCACTACAATGGTATAAATATAATTTACAATAATATAATCTAATAGTCACCGCCGACAAGGAAATATTTAATAATAATAATATTAATGCCTATACATTTATAGTATTACCATACGTACTTTACTTTTATCGAAAACATAAGTTATTGCTTGTATACCTATAACCGACATTCCACTGATGCATTTTCAACTATAATAATTATTATTAAATGAGTATTTTTCAATCATTTAACATTTTTATTCTTTTTTTTTTTTTATAATATTGGCTACCGTTGTATTATTGCACACATTATAACTGTTAAGTAAATGATAATACTTTTACAATATAAATATTGTAGTTCCTATTAAAGTTATATTTTAATTATTAAATATCTATATATAGGTATATAATATATGTTGTTTACAACAAAAATAATTTACGATTATTTCGTTACTAATTTTTATGTAAAGCCATGTACTTATCCATATATATTGAATTATTCAATTAAACAATAATCACTGCAATGTGATATACGTTAATATTAGAATCGACTACAAAAATAGACGAAGAAGGTACCTATACATATACGAATCGGCGCTGTGATGTGTGAAAGTAGGAAACATTATGGTTTAATAGATCCAAACAAATACTATAGACATAAAAACATATTTTACTACATGGTCCACATGTAAGAAAACGTATTTTATAAGCGCCGTATACCTTAATTGTCAATACCTACCTATAATATAATACTAATACTTACCTTTTGTGCATAAAAAATATAACAAAAATCTATAACTGCTTAAAATACTTAATTAAATATAAGCACACAAGTATACTGAAATCATGGCTTGATTAAATTATACCTCAATAATTTAACCCAATAAATTGAACCAATTAAAAAAGTATACTGTACTTCAAAAATATATTCATACAACATTAAATAATATAACGGTTTATATATTAATATTATTTTACGTTCAAGGGTAACATGCCAATAGTTGTAATACGCATTTCTACATCACAATATAATATATATAATTATATAATTAAAGATATATTAAACCAAACATTTTGTACCTACATAATAAATTTGTGCGTTAATTTAATGCATGAGTTAATATTTCCTTTCACTACAGGTGTCATACATAATTTTATATATTTGTTCTTTATAATAAACCACACCGTGGATCTTCTTGATTAATGATTAATATATTATATTTACACAAGACACTGCAGCACATACAACCTAATTAGGTTATATCTCCATATAATATAATGATTATTCATATGCATATTTGAACACCTCTGAATCATAAAAATATATACTAAAACATAAACTTTAAACTATCTATAATTATTAGAACTTTTTAAATAAATACTTTTGTGTTTTTAGGAATAAAATAAAATATATTCTATAATCGTTAACAAAAATAATAATGGATTTTTCCCATTATTTATAATAATACTTGACAACAATTACTACTCAAGATCGAAGACATTTACGTTCAAAATAAACACACATCAAAATTGTTCAAGGTTTGTTTGAATCATTTCTATGGACAAAACCTTCTAGTTCCGCAACAATACCGTTTTTATTATAACCATCGCAACTACGTCACTTATTAACATATTGTATTTTGTATTTATTTTTTATTTATTCTATCCTTTACCAGGTGCCCTATTTATGTATGTAATGTTAAACACTTAAATCTATAATGCAATTATCTGATGAAAGACATAAATAAACAATATTTTTACAGTTAACATTGAATATCGACTTATTTGTAATAGAATAAAAGAATCTTATTTCACTTGATACACTGCAGATCCCTCTTTTCTTTAACAATAATTTTTTTTTGAATCTAATGTCACTTAAACTAAAACTACATTTGCCAACCCTCGGAGTATTGTTAATGTGATGAGAGGGTAATTATTGTGCAAACAGTTCGCTCCCATGCTGCGATACAACGTAAACAAAATATATAGTACCTATACCTATATTGTTAATGTTTATTATTCGTTTATAATAAACGATTTATTATTATAGTTTTAAACATGAAATGTTCAGTATAAAGTATTGTTATATTGATAAATTTGTTATCCTCTGTTAATTCATTTATAAAACATAATATCGGTTATCACTTATCAATTATTTTTATTTTACATAGTTACTAATCATCGGTGTATTATAGTAGGGTACGTACTCAAAATATATGAAACATGGTTTATTCATATTATAATAAAATAATGGTAATCTAAACCTAACGCTATTTATTAATATTTAAATATATATGTATATATGTATTATGTATATTATATATTATACATATATAATATATGTGACATCAGGTATTAATAATAATGTATAACTAAATATAACAATACATACTATTATAGTTGTTTCAGTAATTTAGACTAAAGATTTTGAAACTTGTATTTTGAGTATATAACTATTATAATCATTAATGACGTGAGAGCAGTAAGTTTATAGATCAACGTAAAATGTACGTACCTACATTTTACTGGTTATGTTATATTACCATTGTTAAAATCGACTTAAATGTAGCATATTAAATATTACTTAGAAACCATTTGATCTATATGACTTTAATACATACCATATGTACATATTTTTAAACCAATTTTAGAAATAGATAGATAGTAGGTATAAATGTGTATATGTATTTTATCAGTAACACTAAGTTAGTTAAAAATTATCGATCTATAAGCAATAATAATATTATACTTTTATTAAAGTTAAATCTATATTATAACACTGGCAATAATAATACCTATACATTTATAATATGATTTATACTTAATATATTATTGTATTATTTTCAAGAAGTTTAGAAAACAAAATTTTCTCTCAATTTTCTAAATGATATTGAATATTTTTACAGTTCATTAATTTTTTGATACTACCTTCCACTCATAATATTACAAATAACTTTCTCATTGCTTAGTTATCTATTTATACACTAAAATAGAAATTTGAATTGAGTATGGTTGGTTTATAAAAAAAAAAAAATAAAATATATCAACAATAATTTTTTCTTGTGTATTTGAATGATTGTTATAACTTTATAAATCATAACTATGAATTAAAAAAAAAAAAATTGTTTTTTATTAGGTATATAGTTATAGCTTATTTCGATATATCATAGATACATTTGTATGATCGATAATGTAATTAAAAAAAAATTATTTTAATATTAAAAAAGTATAAATAAATAAACTTAGGATTTATTAAATAAAATAGTTATTATAAACTTTTAATGTTCTAACAAATTTCATGGAGGATTGAAATGGAAAAGTTGAATCCATTTACTTAATAATATTGGTATATAGGATAATCCATTTTATTCATACAGTTATTAAATTAAGTATAGAAATATTTTTACTTTTACAGAACTATTACAAATAATGATTGAAACTAGAATTAAGATGAATATTCTATTTATATTTATATAGTATATAATACACAATGGACCAATAATATATACGATTAACAACAACCGTTATTTTTTTTAAATAAATTTACCAAATATTTTGTGAATTAAGCATCTCATATACCGGTAAACTCCAGCAAGGCAATTGTATACATTAATTATATATTAATTATTTATATTATACTTATTTGAATCAACTAATTATTTAACCAATAAAACATTCGATAAACATCTGTAAGGATCTTAAGAACGCTCTTGGAGAAACAGAAATTTCTGAAACTTTATTAACACTTTAAAATGAAGCTTTTATATACCCGTAATATTGCTTATACCCTATACATATCAGTGTAAATGTAAGTAATACAATAATACAAATATATTCACACTTTAAATAAATTGTATAAGTAAATTTAATTAATGTGTCGATTTAATCATATACCTATACTTCTTCGAACGGTCTATATATAAATTACAATCGAAAAATATAACATATTAAATGTACAAACATTATGATGATAATATTATTTGTTTAAGATGATATAATTAGTATAGTATTTAGCGTAAACTAATTTGAACAAATAACAAGTTGGAAACTAATTAAAAATAATTATAAGTCATCTTAAAGAACATTATTTTGTGTAATTTATTTAAAAATAGCGTATATATATGTATTATTATGAATAGTAGCAGTAGTAAAGAACCTTGGTCCGATAACTTTTGCAACTAATAATCCAAGAACTAGTATTTATACGCTTCGGGATTATAATTTATTATTTCCAATTAATAATAAGTACAATAAAATATATTACATTTTTAAAATGGTTTATAGAATGGTTTAAATTATTAAAAAAAAGTCTAACTTTAAATTAAGAAATCCCAAGTAATACACGAGTAAAATAAACGTAAATTTATATTACGTATTTTATCAACACACGTCATGTACTATAATAAATTATAAAATATGGATACGCATGAGACACAAGAAGTACCTACCGTAAACCAATAACCTGAATGATTTGAAAAAAAAGTTATAATACCAAAGTTATGTAAATCTCACAACAGTAACATTGTACTCATTAAAATGGCCGAATTTTACAGATTTTTGAAGAAATAACATATAGATAAATATTGATATTATACTATATATACGTACAACAACATGATAATTTAGAATACCGTTTAACCAATCAAGTATAAATTAAAAATGTTATACCGTATGGTAAATTTAATATAATATACGTCACACGTATTTAAATGCAAGCGTGAATAAGTATAGGTACATCATCACATCGTTTATTATATTTTTCGTGGTCGTTATTATAATACAGAACAAAAAAAAACACAAAAGACCGAAATATTGTCGCGACAACACCGCAACGTATATAATATACCATCAACAGGTCGTATAGTTGCGGTGGTGACTTAAACGCGACGTGAGGTGTACTTGTATATATAAATATGTGTATGTATGCACGTAAGTGAATCTGTCCAAAGACACCTACGGACACAGTCAACAAACACTGCGCAATGAAAAAAGAAAACGGAATCCTACGCAATATAAGAATTCAATGAGCTCAAACACGCGCGCTTTAGCTATAGGCACACAAAAAATTCTTTTAGTTTATTTTAAAGAAGCTGTTCTAAACTGTACGTCGAATGCCAAAAATGTATAAGAATATATTGTACAACGTATGTACATATAAATTTATATATATTACAGATATTATAATATTATCGTTTAAAAGCGTATATATATATATATATTATATACCTATATAGACACGGAGAAGAAGCAAATGAAGACGTAACATAAATCGTGCTCGATAAATCATCCGAAAACTGTCGTGCAGAATAAACCATTTCACACCGCCGGTAGACAAATGTGTGTCAATTATCATTATTTTTTAACAGCGAAATTCGGCACATAAATCGGTAGGTGTCGGCTTAATGGCTGTGTTTAGTACTAGAAAAAAACGCGCACACACACATCAATATATTACATAGATATATTTTATACAGATATACAATGCAACTGACTTTGGTTTTACGTCAAGACTACGCGCGATAATTAAGAGGCTATAAGCTGTAGTAAGAATTATGGTATATTTGTTTTCATCCTCTCCGGTTGTTGTTCATTTTACCGCGCGCTGTTTTTTTTTCTACTTCACCTCTTCTACTATATATACAACACACACCAACACACTGTACACAATCTGAAACCTCAAACACTGTAATTAGTTCAATAATGATGGATGTTTCAGTGACATCATTTCGATGGCCCAACCTAACAATAACATATATCTGTATGTATTATGTATATTATAATTTATAATTTGTAGTTCCATAATTACCACTAGTATATAGGTAGCTCCCACAAAACAATCAATCTTTTATCACACATATACACACATTATATTAGTAAACAGTAAATATCGACTTATATACGAATAGAGCTCGTTTACATTGACACATTTCTGATGGTCGACGATATTACGTGTATTGGATAAGAACCTGTGTTGTCGAAAATAAATGTTTTTGGAAAATAATTAACAGAAGCTTTTAATTCCACGAGATGGAAGACCTCGGAAAGAGACGACCTTGATGCCCTAATCAGAGTATACCCCTCACTAACAAATTTAATTAATGATTGGCAAAACCACAACGACAAGAAATGTACTCGTACATGATTTATGAAGGTATAATTACTAAATACGAATATAATACAATTGCCGATTTTCGTTTATTGTTACACAGTGTGACTTATCGTACTACCAATACATAGATAATTATCGTAAACAACGTTTAATGAGTTTTGCAGAATATTTATATAAATTATATACTTAAAAAAACGCAATTAAAAAATATTGATTTACATAGAATTATTAAAAACTCACGTAGGTACCTACTCTAAAAATTATACATTTAAAACTGCAGACCTACATTTTTTTAATACAAGTAAACATATTTAAAATTAATATTTAGGTTATACGTCTGTTTAATACTAAACGATATTTAATTGCTGTACAACAAATATCTTTTACTGAACATATGTCTATATACGAGTTTAAATTCATAATCTGTAGAAGTAGTTAATTAATGAAGTGTGTCACTATAATAAATTACTTAGAGCCTATTACATAAATGTTACAATATAAAATAGACGTTATGATTTATTATGAATCATTTATAATAAAACTGGCGATTCACATTTTATAACATTATAGATCAACAAAATACACAATCTACTATCTTTCTTATTATTAAGTGCAATATAATATGAATTAATCTGAATAATTTGTTGATATAGTTTTATAATTTATTACTATTCACCAATTTTGGCTTAATTACTTGTAAGTATAAATGTTCAGAGACAAGATGATTTTAATCTAAACACATCTAATTTAAAAATCAACAGAATGTATAAGTATGTGCACGATGTTATAATTTATTCTCATACATGTGTTAATGATGTTGTACTAGATATACTAAAATTCACTAATCGCAGTGAATTCTAAAATACATACATTTATTCGGATTATTACTAAAAATGTTTTGTAGAATCTAGGATATATAAATCATGACGCTCATTGATTCACAACAAAAAACTATTACTTGGACTAGGTACACTTTTGTGTATTAACATACATTTTTTTTAATTATTATATAGTTATAGATTTTCATAAATAATAACTATTTTTGTGGCGTCTACGTAGTATACATAGTATATATAGCATATTTTATACAGTGAAAAATATTAACTCAATGTAGAGAAAAATATACTTCCATAATATGTATTACAGATTGAAATATAACAAGCATAATACAAGGAGCTGGTGCTCAATTATCACTCCTTGTCAGAAATTTTAAGCGCGGTCAATAGAAAAATGTATAACCAAAAAAGTGTCGTCAATCAAATATACTACATAATATAGTATATGTACATTGTACCTAATATGTAATAGTTAGTAAACTCGTTGTTCGTATATACCACAATATTGTACAACTTATGTAAATAAATATTAATATTTTAATATTTTATATATATATATATATAAAGTTTACTTATCAATAACAATACATAACATTTTATTTTTACAAAAAAAGAAATGGAAAAATTATATATCTTATTCAATGCACTAAATAAATTGTTTCAATAATATACGGTTATAATCGTATAATTATAATTAAACACATAAACAAATAAATAAAAGTATTTTAATAAAGAATGTGTATAATTTAACTTAATGTAAGTAAGTCCAAACTACTTTTTAACTATTAGTAAAATATCATATTAGTTTCCTATTACGGATCAATTGACTTTTACTATCATGATTTGTACATCCCATATTGCATAAAACATTATTAGTAATTACCCGATTACAATTATGCTTTTTAGCTCTTACTGAACATACTTACAAAATAAAGCCTAGCATTGATAAACAAACCTAGGCTTACCTAACGATCAAGTTTTGTCGGTAACATAATGATACATTATTTATTCTAGATACATAAGAATAACATATAGTTAAAGATGAGTGTAGTATTAATATAGGAACACAGCGAGTCAGGAATTCACGAGAATGCATGGTAATTTACGGGAATCACACAGAAATTAGCAAAAACTAACACTATTTGGTTTACACTTCATAAAACTTAATTTAAATTATAATGTGTCCTATTTGAATTACAGTATACTCTCAATTATCTACAGAATAGGGTGACTTGATATTCAAGGATAAGTAAATTTCGCAAATAATCCGCAAAATTAATAAAATTACATATAATATAATATGTATATCAGTATATGTATATTATTAAAAAAATTAAATCATGTAATTTTAAATAGTATTTAAAGAAAAATAAATTAGAGCATATTTTATTTTTATTTAAATATTCATGTAATATTACGGAAATATTTTTAATCTTATAATTATTTTTATAATTTTTGTATTATACATAGGTAATGGGTATATATGTATGTAAATCATTCCGCGGAATACTATAGATAATACGCCCACGGATAATCGAGAGCGTACACTGTATCTAATTTTATTTTTCTATAATAATGAAGCTAATAAAAAATAACTATTTAATCCAAGTATCCATAAAATATTTTATAACTTTTTATACTTAATAATAATTAAATTTAAATCAATTTATAAAATAAATTATGTTTCCTTATTTCTATTTAATATTAAAAAAAAAAATTAAACACTTAAAATCTCACTGTTAAATACATGTATAGGTACGAGGAAAATGGGGGATACTGCAGAAAATTAACACGCATGATGCAATATAAATTTATTATAACGAATTATATTTGTTGGATCTATACCAGATCTACTATAAATCCCAATAAAAAATTTAGACCTTAGAATCCTAGTCATTCCTAATCGGAATATGTCCCGACACTAGTTTCTAGATCTTGTTACAGCTATTAACTAAAGCGAATAGAAACGTAGATTGGGAGCTTTATACTAGGTCCCACTATCTGCACTATACGTCATATGAATATTTTTTTGATATCCCTAATGTTATAATAACAATAAACAATTAACTAAATATTTTATGAGAATTTTTTTATATTATCATCATCCCTCTGAATCCAAGAAACTACTTTAAAAGGTTTCATCAATAAATACGCGACTGTCTATAATAATAAAGTAATAATAATTAAAAGTTATATTGTTATTTTTAACATCTTTTAACATTCTCTGAATTTTCGGGAGTACCAACTTTAAACCAATTTTCAAATAGCTCTTTCCAAAATAGTAAAGCTCTTTAGTAGCAACTATGTACTCGTATATATTATGACTGGTATTAACCAACAATTTCTCCATACCAATCCGTTGTTATATGAGGTAAACGTATTATTATTAAGTGTGTGTGCGTATGAGTATACCTACTGCAAAGTGTACAAATTTCGATAGTATAATAACAATAACAATAATAGGCAATAAAACAACAGTTAATGTACATTGTGTGATCATCGTAGAACAGGTCGTTCAAGGATTCGAAATTTTTGATCTAGATGCATGCCTGCATCACAATTCATAACAGTTACATCATACGACCAACACTAAAATAAGCTATATAATCATACACGATACGTGTATATAGTGTATAGTGAAATTATACATAATCGATAACGGATTAACAGAGCAAAAATATTTACACACGCGGGTAATTATATATTATATATTATAGCTTGTATTACTGTATTAGGTATATATTATATTATTATATTATTATACATCATAAAGTACTATTGATCATTATTGGCCAACGGTGTATGCATAATAAACACACACACACAAACATATTATCTATATTATAATTTATAACAATATAAATTATGCGCGTGTAGAAACTTGGACCGCCGGCGACTGTTTTGGCGACGGGGCGACGGCGTTGGTTCGCGCAGAGTCGCCGTTGCCGCCAATAAGCAAGCACGAGGCTTGTAAACAAAAAGCGAAATATATACATATATATTATATATTAACAATATAATATAATAATATATATATCCATATTAAAAAATAAAAAAACGTTACTTTCTATATACGCCTATATCAATGCGAGCTGCACATAGCGGTACTTTCTCTATTCGCAGAATACAATAGACGTCCTGCAATATTATATTATTATTATTATTATTATTATATTACACTTCCTACTAACACCACATACGAGCGCACACGGCACGTTACCATTATGTCGTCGTGCGGGGCGTGAATGTGTACTATGCGCGTACGTATATAATATGTATACAGTAATGTAATATAATATATATAGCCGGGAACTTACGATTGTTAAAAGAAAATAATAAAACAACACCATAATAATAATAAAATTGTCGATAGATGTTTGCGTAGATTATAATAATATTTTATACATATGCATAGATTGAGAAAACCGAGACATCCCGCAGTCGTTGTCACTGATATGGTGGTCGGTGGCGTTCATATAATTCATAGTTCATACATACATACATATATAATATATAATATATAGGTATATACATCATACATATATCAAAAAAATCAAAAACGGAACTCTAGGTTGATAAACCAAAGAAAAAACAACCGAAATAGGTCGAAAGAATACACACACATATACTCGACTGTGATTTTGTGCACGGTGTAAAAAAAATAATAATAAAAAGAAGGCGTAACGGAGAGGCGTGCGTATTATTAATATTATACACTGCCTTACACGCGCGATGACTGCACAGCAGCCGTCACGCTCTGTTGTACATAATATTATACGCGTACCTATATCTATACCCAAAACATTTGCTAGACGCAGCTCTGAATCAGCCCCGTTCGTTGTTTTACGTATTATCGTAAAATCGCTTTTTCCTAGAGCCAATTTCCTTCGACGAAAATGTTAATAATAATACGTATAAAATATGATAAAATATATAGTACAAGAAGGTCTATATATATATCAGTAGGTATATCACTATTTTGAGTACTTAACAAAATTAATTATATGATTAAGAATTGTAATTTAAATAAATTAATAGTAATAGATAGTTATTTAAAGTACAAAATATAAATAAAAAAAACTTTTTGATAACCCTTTCATTCGGAATTAAGTCATTTTATATTTACAACCATATAAATATTAAGCATTATCACACATTTGCAATGGACAAAAGGACAATGTAATATGTAATATATATATGAATGTATATATAATATATAATGGCTAAGAACTTTTATTACCCATACATAATACATATATACAAAGCGATTCGCGATTCATTCAATGTAAGACACGTATTCTTTGATCTTTCAAAAGCTAATAATATTTTTGAAAATATTTTGTTATTATCATATTTTAATTTTTTAATATCAACATACAATTTTAGTACCTCATTCCAAACTTCCAAAGCATAATATTTTTTGAAGTACTTCGATACATACAACTTATACAAGTATTTAGAGTAAATATGAGTGGATAACAGAATTAGGAATTTTAATAATTACCATCTCTCTATTAAATCACTTCTGGGTTCGCTATTAATTACTTACTATTACATTGCTTAATTTCTTATTTAGGAGTAACTTATTAATTATATATTATTATTTAATCAATAAAAAAATATATTAAAATATATATATATAAAGGTGTGTTTGTAGCTTATATATATTTTAACACTATTCAACCGATTTTGATTTAAGTTTGAGAAATTGTTCTTAGACATTAACAAAGTTTAGAGAATACCGTGAACAACGTTCAAAAACATACCAAGTGCTAATATTTAACCCACTACAAACAGTTGCCCTATTCAGTTGAATCGACTAAAAAAAAAATGTATAGTAAACTGACGCCGTTTGGTCCGTGAACTGAGATACACTTATATAGCATTGTGTTTATATTTGTTCATTTTTTTTAACGGCGAATAGCCCAACGGTTATTTATTTATAAATTTCAATTATTTACGAGCATTGCACCCAATTACAGCATATAAACTAAAACTTATCATTCAAACGAAAAATAAATAAAAATATGCATAATATATTATGCAAAAAAATAAATATGAGTTTATACCTATATGTCAAATAATAATAACAGTAGTATATCAAATCGGTATTTCTACGGATTAAGTGAACATTTAAAAAGATGGATTTGAGTTTGCAAGAGATATACAGCGTAATAGAAGTTTATTTGAACCATAGTTTGTAATACATGGGGACATTGGGGACATAAGAAATAGGTAAGATTGTCGTGAGCGACGAGGAGGAACTTTGAAGGGTATAATAGATGAAAGAAAGATTGGTTAGGCTTAGATACCTATACCAATATCACTAAATATAAGTTTTAATAAAAAAAAATGTAGGCTGAAGCATGCCTTCTGACAGCTAGTAAGTTGAAACAAATGCTTTTAAGAGCAGGTGTGTAATCGTGGGATGGGCAGCTAATAATTTTTACATATACCTATATTGCTTTTACTTTTTTTTTTAATATTACAACGAAATAATGTATAAAATATCCTACTTAAAACATAGAATTAAGACTAAATTAAAATAATTAGTTTTATTAACTTACTTGGAAATGCCTAGAGGATGGCGGTGGTTGAGAATAACACTGCATCATATTGTCTGCAAAATATTCGAATTCATCAAAGTCAAACTCAAACGATGGTTCGTACCACGGAGATTCTTTCACCTATAGTAAAATAAAATAATAATAATAATCATGGTAATAAATAGAATACACGAAAAATAACAATGTATCCAAATAAAAGCGTAATAATATATATACCTGACAATATTACACACAAGTACCTATAATAAATAGGATGATCGATGTATACAGGAAATCGAGAATTGGTTACGGACTTTTTTCTATACTCTATCTTTCTCTGATCAACTCTCTATCACGCTACATAAAATCCACTTTGAATCCCATAGAGAAAACATGCCACCCATTTTACAATTCGATTTTTCCACTAATGTACCGTGGTATTGTATTACTTTAGTGTAGTCTACTTCACATTGCATACACGCTACACAAAATTCTTATAGGTTAACTATACCAAAGTAAAAATGAACATTTAATTTAAAATTGCATGAATGTATTTATCATAAATGATCACAGATAGAAAAAATAACACTAACAATTAATAATAACATACATAACATCGTTCTAATTGTGTCAGATATAAAGAAACTAATAACAAAATTTAATCAAATTCCCTATTCATTGTATTGATGTATATATACGAAACATTTGATAGTATACTACCAAATCTTAAATATTAATTAATTATACTTACAGATCGATAGGTATAAGTATACTTTCAATATAAAAATTAAAATATACATTCTATGATAGATATATAATATTCTATATCAAAATTGGATTTTAAAAGTGTCAAATATTGCACTCGCCACATTCACTCAGCTCATCGATAAAATATAAAGATTTTTGAAAAGTATAATAGTCAATGATAAATTATTCAATTTAAGATGCGACTCTGAGCAGAGGTATGTTTATATAGTGTTTATATAAGATAATGAATAGGACACTTTTAACAATATAAGATATTCCATTTAACTATTATTTTTTTTTTTAATAATGAAAAAATATTGTTTTAACGAATATGTCAATATGTCATGACTTATAACCATTAAATTAATATTGCAAATACAAAAATAAATTATTTTTATATTTATACGTAAAATTGCAGATTATATAGTTTAAACAATTGAATCTAAAATATAAATTTTTAGTAAAAACAAAACGGCTTCATCGAGATTTTTGAAAGTTTTATGAAAATAATTATAAAGTAACGAACTTCATAAAATATATAGAGTACAAAATTTTAATTGTATTAAGAAATCAATTTACAAATTGTATCTAAAAATAAAATAAATATTTAAAAACAAAAGGGTATCTTGTCTGAGACTGGCATATAAAATTAAAAGTAGAAATACAATTTTTTTTTTAAGTAATCAGTACCTACCTATACATATATATATTGCCTAATGTTTACAGTATAACTGCCATAGTGGAAAACTTGTTGAAGATCTGACAAATTCTCAAACCATAAGACATTAAAAAAAGACACAGCTTTTGAAAACATTCCAAAGTTTAAAACCAAAAAAAAAGTTTGATTTACAATTTTTATATACTTTAAAAATAGTTAAAATAAAAAACATATTACTCATCTGCAGTTAATGAATTGATTTTTTTAGAGGATATTGAGACTGTAAACATTGTGTGGATGTAAGTAGTATGATTTCATTTTTATTTAAAATAAAATGATAAATTTTTGTACTAAAAAATTAATATTATGAACCAAATCCTATTTATTTTAAATCGAATAAGGCAATTTTATAATTTGAAATTAATTATAAAAATAATTTACCTATATTAACTACAATTTTTAACATTTATCAAATAGCAAAGTAATATAATAACTTTTTAAAAATATTATTTTGCTTATAACTAATAAAAAATATTATATTTTTAAATGATAAGTATCAATTATACAAATTTTGAAATGTTCTAATAATACATTTTAAAGAAAAGAAAAACTACACTAAAATTAGAAAGATAATATTATTGATAAAGTGTAAACTGCAGCAATTAAAGTTTCCACTGAGTTTTCCTCAGAATAATTTTTTGAATGTGACAAATTATATTATTTCTTCAAAATGTATAACAAAAATATAACACTACTTATATAATTAATACTATATACATTATATACTGATATCAACTATATTATAGTATTTTTTTATTTTAAAAATCATTATGTCAAATGGAATTAAATACTTTTCAAACATCTTAATCAAACCAATAGCAAACTACTTATATATTATCACATCAAATAAATATATATAACAATCAATTAAAATTTGTATTCCTGCACAACTGCAGAAAGAACATTTATATAGAAGGAACTAAATTAATATTCGCTTTCTAATTTAATTCTTGAAAATACTACTTAGTTCAGATAACTAATGTACAACAAAATATTTAATAAAGAAAAATTATGATTGTAAAATAGTTAAACGAACCATAAATTAAGCTGAAGCATAAGTCTAGAAATAAAATTACAATATTAGTTGGAATTCTTTAAAAACAATTTTTTAATCAGAATATAGGCAAAAAATATCCTGTCATTGATTTATAAATGAAATATTTCAGTCAATTTAAATATTCGCGGCAAAGAATTATCGCATTCAAAAATCAGTTCTAAACTAAGCCCAGTTTACGTTGACTTAATTAAATAATCAATTTGAATATTTAGTAATAGTAAATGTGTTTATATAGATTACGAGTTACATTTCATTAGTTTTTCATGATTTTTTTAAAAACAATTTTTTAGAGTTTATAACTGAAAATTATCTTATACGTATTTAAAAGAAATCTAATTATAAAATTAGTTCTGGATGGCTCATTTATGAAGTTTATAAATATTTAAATTTAGTAAGTAGTACAGATATTTTGATGAAACAATAATTGTTACATTATAAATTCCTACGCGTATTTATAATTATGTACAACTAATACATAAAAAATTAATTTGCATAAATAGTTTTAATAGGTACTAGGTATAGAATAATATATTTATATTTCATAGGTATACCTAGATATATTTTTTGTTTAAAAATAATTGGTCAAAACAAATACAAAATATAATACCAAGTTAGAAAATGTGTAGGTATAAAGAAAAAACACGAACACCTAACTATAAACTAAAAGAATATTTGTGTATCAGTTTTACTGATAATTTATATCGTACTTTGATATTGATATATTGAATAAGTGTCCCGTTAATAACTCTATACGTAGATTAGATATATATAATCTGTATATAAGTTTATAATATATGCATGATATGTACCTACATTATAATCCTAAACTTTATGGTACAGAAAAACATTTGCAACAAGAATTTATATGACAAAAATATTTTTCATAAACTCTGAACCACAAATTCTAAAAAATAGGTACAGAATAGTTTAGGAACTACTGTAACTTTTTATATTATAATGATTATATATACTAGATTAGTTTTAAATACATGTAACTTATTAATATACAACTAATAGTTGTTTGCAAAATATATAAAATATATATAGTCTATTATATACTGTATGTCTGCATATGATATATATTTTTATATTTCACTGTTGATTATTAAATCATAATTAATTATAATATGTTTGCATTATATATACGTATAACATATTATATAATATAACAACTATATATAAATTCAAATAATATATTTTTAGGTAAATTGTATAATATCTTTAACTTAACACAATTTTGTACCGTAAAGCTTATATAAGACATAGTAAGAACATAATAATACATAAACTCACACGAAATCCTGGCGTTAAGCTTAAAGATGCGTTGTTACTACTTGATCGTACTTGATACTTGTGTTCAGCAGATTCATCGGCATCCAAATCCGATGTTTCGGTATCATTGTCACTGGACACTCGTCTTGAACGACTTTCGCCTGTAAAAGATTAACGCAATAACGGCACTGAAGTCTGAGACGCGAATACAACACGACAAAGAACGGTAATATATTTTTTTAATAAATGCATGCGACGCATATACTGATTGTCCCATACGACCCTATACCTGGTTGTGTTCAGGTAAAATTAAGTTTAACGTCACACTGAATAAATAAAGCGCCAAGTCATCGGGGACAATAAAGGCCACGGCGGCGTCAGTCCCTGGAGGCCAAAAAGACGTACGACGCACTAATGGACAGGGGTTAAATATTCGGCGAATATGGGTAAATCGAATATTATATTGTTATATGTTTTTTATAAAAAAAAAAAAAAAAAATTATAAATTGTACGACTACGACGACGACGAGGACCACGACGATCACAGCGACAACAACGGTGCGTATAAAACTATGACGAAAAACCGAACGAGTGACTACTGCTGATCGGTGGGCTGCCGAAAAAATACAGTTCCCTCCGGTCCAGACGCACGATTGAGGCTCTCCGACATAATATTATCCATCAATCCAACATGGCCGCCGATGCCGCCGCCGTACCACCGAGTCACTTCAGTTCCCATGACCCCGCATTCCTGACCACCACCACCATCGCCACCTCCACCCCCACCATAAAGACCTCCACCACCACCACCACCACCTTCGTAACTACCGCCACACTACTGGCGGTCTTCCGATTTTATTTTATCGTTTTCATTATTATTTATCCCCCACCAAGTCGATTTCCGTACGTTTAAATAACCACCACTATCACAACGCATCATTGAGAGAGTATCATCCATCGTCTCCTCCTTAATAGCATATATTGAAGTTAAAGTGTGTGAGTATACTATATAGGCGGATAAACCATTTCATGTGGTTTCAGGCTGTAGGTGAACCGGGTATAACGACACTTTTCCTACGTGAGAAAACCACTTCCTACTAAAACACTCGCACAAAACCTATAATATACAAATATATCTATTTGAATACATACTATACACTGCAGTATAAGTCTCGTTTTGTATGTATGTGAATTGTGAATATAAACACTAGAGGAAGGGAAATTATACCTACGTATCCGCTTTCTGCAGACTGCAGCAGCAGAGTCGGAAAAATAAGAAAATCTAAATTGGAAAGTTCCGATAATCGTTGCAAATTTGTATGCATATAATATATAAATACGTTTTCTCAGAGATACATTCCCGTGTATTTTTACACTACACACTTTTTTATATGTTACTAATATATATATTTAGGCATCGTGTAAAATCTATACACTTACTGCAGCTGAATATCTATAGCTAAAGGAATAGAATAGTGGTCAGCGTGTTATTATAGGTAAATATATATATTATATACTATATAGATACTTATAGGTATATATCTAAACTAATAAATATATATATATACGCACAAAACCGGAGATACGTATTTGCAAATCGTATAATGTGTAGTGACGTGTAACGCAGTTTTATATAGAATACTTCGTGTGTGTATAGAATATACCTATATTATATATATTATAGGTATTTGATAAATCAATAGCGATGACAAAAATGTAGTTAAAAAACCAACGTAATATACATAAACATTTGTACCTACGTCCTACATATATACGTCATAATTAGGTATAACGTATACACGTATAAATATATACATTCGTTGTATCTGTGAGTGTGTATATACAATAAATATGAATACAAAAAAATGTATGTATGCACAGAAACAAATTATAAAATAATAAAAGTTAATCCGATCATTACAATAACGTATATCTGTACAACAATACATAGGTACTTTGATATTTATTGAAGAAGGTTCGTCATATTATAAATATACAATATATATTTTATATAATTTATATATATATATATATATATATATATATATATATATATAAGTGTATGTGTGTGCGGCGAAAACCCAAATATTTGGTTAAACCAGCATATTAAGTATAAAATGTAATTGACAACAAGAGAATGCAAAGAACTTATACAGCTTATTTAAAATTAAAAGCCTGCTGTAATTTATATATATTTTCAATTATTCGAAATTCGATTTATAAAAAATAATTAGTCTTAACAACTAAAACAGTGAAAAGTGATTTTTGTTTGAAACATTAAGTTTGTGTTGAAAATAATTTAAATATGTTCAATATTAAACTAACCTAATATAACTAAACCTCAATTATTTATTTAATATTGAACATATTTAAATTATTATCAACACAAACTTAAATGTTTTAAATAAAATTGAGGTTGAGTTATACTAGGTAAAAAAACTAGTTTATAATTTGATAATAAATATCAAGAGTAATACCTATTAGGTAATATAGGTATTTATCTCTTAAAATACATACAATGTTCTAATTTAATTTATTTTTATCAATTTTCATTTTCAGATAAAAATCATTATAGTATTATAGATTCTATAAAAATAATAATTGAGTATGGGAGGGGATAAAAGTTATGTTAGAATCATTTTTCTGTATATTTTAAAAACGTCTATATAACAAAGATTTCACTGTATATTGTATTATAGGCTATTACCAGAAGTTAAAATGTCCATAAAAAATAATACTAAAAAAGTGTTTGATAAATTAGAAACGGTGAATGATCTTTCCGCGCGATTTCTAGTACGATAATTCACATAGAAGAAATATCTTTATTTTAAATGTCATACTGTCTGCTATAACAATTCATGACGTCAATAATATAGTCGCCCACTTAGTTTTTTTATTCCCGTCATATATACTTGGCATGTTGAAATATAATTTAAATCATCATTGTTTCGTTGAAACAACTTTTATATTATATTAATAAATTTTATTAATATATAGATACAATAGCTGATAAAAATATAATATTTATTATTATTATTTATGTATTTATTAATCTGTAAGATCTAAATAGTATAAAAACTAAACTCGTATTGTGTGCTTTAAAAAGACAAAATATTAAACAATGTTAATATTTATAAAAAAAACTTGAAAATAAAAAAAAACATCAATACCAAACTATGAACACAAATCATATAAATTGTTTTATAAATGATTTATTTTTAATATTAAAAAATACAATTCTAAAAATACGTTTTGGTTATTATAATATATTATACATAAATATCTTTTAAATTGAAAAATAAAATAATGACTATAAAAATAAAGAAAATGTATTAATGAAATGTATAGAAAAAAGAAAGCACACTTTTCCAGTCACTGCATTATCTCATTGCTCTAATTATTCTGATCTCAACACGGTTATTAAGTGATGATTTGAAGTCAACTTTTTTATTAAAGATAAAATATAGACCCGATTAAAAGCGAAGTGTATAATATTTCTAAACTGTATAACTTGTTATATACACCTATAAGTATACCTTATACGTTTGATACAACATGCGGGATTAATACATATCTTCTAATGTATCTATAAATATATAATGTACAATTTGAATTATAAAAGATTAAATAAAACCGATTAAATGTGTCCCCTTTTGTATCCCGCCATCATTCAATTATCACAACCATCTGCCCTAAATTATTACCCAATCAGGCAACATTTTATTGGTATAATGATATAGGGATAGGGACATGCTGGTGCTCCTTGCACGAGGAAAACTGAACTTGCACGGCAGATGGTCTCCAGGTGGTTTTAGAGGTGTTATACACCTTTCCTTCATCATTATACTATTATTATTTATTTATTGTATTCATTATCAAAGATAATGATTATTTTTACCTAAAATTAACCGGAAGTTCTGTCAACGGACAATTCCAATTTGCATTTAACATTATTGTTAACATTTAACAAAACAGAAACCTAATAAAAAAACAAATAATTCAATACTCATAATCATATACCTAAGTAGATGTAAAAAGTAAACGTATTAATAATCTAATTCATTAAAAAATCTAAAATATACAACAATTGTACAACAATATTTTGATAAAAATTATAATTTAATTATACAACACTATACATTTAATAGACCGAACTTTTGGTGTGTCTACAACAAAGAAATCGTAGTTTATATTTTATTCTTTTGGTTAAACTTTGACATTGTCATTTAGGCATTTAGCACCAGAATGATATACCCTAAAATATAATTTTTTATACGTATGTCCTAATCATTTTAATCGTAAGTACATTGTGTGAAAAAGTAACGATGCAATGAACATAGGTGTAATATGTGTCGGCGTGTTTTAAGACGAGCCTTCATCATCATTTCAGGCAGCGGACCGGTCATGTCAACAACAGGTAGAGAGAAAAAAATATAAAACGAAAATCTTTCGAACACTTAACAACATGCAGCAAACGGAATATCGCCTAGTCATCTCAGCCACCATCAGATATAATATCGGCTTAATTCACGGTGCAAACGCTTCGAATGTATAAAGCCGCCTTTTGTGCACGACTACCTACACTCTACCATAACACCCAGATATCTTTCCCACGTAGAATGGGGGGGGGAGGAACAATTATTATTATTATTATTATTATTATTATTATTGTTAAAATTAATAGCCAAGCAAAAATCAATTTCGATACACGGCCGCCGAAACTCGAAAAAATATATATTAGGTAACAAGAATTAAAGGATATTTATACATGGATGATATAGATATAATTAGATTGATACCTAGCTCCAAATTTATTCCAGAATTATAATAAGTTGCACCCCATGCAACCTCACGGGCACGCGCACGCAAATAGATCCGCGTCCACACGTATACCTATGTGGCGATATGTATGTGCCTGGAGCACGTAATGTTTAAAACCGTATAACCTACACTACTGCATACGGTGTTTGTCTTTGTTAAATAGGACAAACACGCAAACAAACAATGAGCGTGTAGAATTTGAGAGAATATTATTATTATTATATTGTCTGACATTGTAGACCGGTGAAATGACGTTGCACAATGTCCCGTTATGATGCGCTACTGGGTCTCGCGTTATTTGAACACGTACCACCACGCCGGAGCACTGTTGGGTCGGATCTAGTGGGGTTATAAATTTTTAAAAAAAAAATCGCGTTTGACATGTGTATTATCGCCTATTCGACGCCGACAACGACGATGTTTATCGAGCAAGATATGTCAGATGTACTTAATGTTATATTATTCATGGTCAACAAATAACGCGCGGTACATTATATATTATTATATGAACTGTTGAACATCGGGTATATTATGTGCCATTTCGATACCACGGGATATATAACTAAGATATACATCGCATAATATAATAAACAGGAATATTATAAGAATCAAAACGACCTATTACAACCAGACACACATGACGCAGCCGCCAGCGGCCATAATACGTACGAGTATACACTATGTATAGTAGCCAGCCAGTGGGTGTGTTTATATATGTGCAGCTATCGAAGGGCTGCAGCTATATAGGTACGTGTTCGTATTATATTATTATTAAAGTATTATAGAGCGGCGTCATTAAAAGCAACAATTTTTTTAGAGCTACATACGTACAGAGTAAAACGTGCTATTGAAAACGGTTTTATCGTGATGTACGCATTTATATATAATATATGAATATGTTGAAGTCGACTGATGAGCACGATGAATATACGTTACACGCAGTTTAAATGGATTTATAAGGACACTATAATAATAATAATCGGTATATGATAATAATAATAATATCACCATATATAATATACATATGCACCAAACATATAAATAACAAGTTGTAATCATATTACCAGAAAAAAATGTATTAGTACGACAGTGTTTAAATCGAAATTAATTAGTCAAAAAACTTTATGCTATACTAAAAAATATAGAAAAAGTGATAAATACTTTGACCTATTTTGAACTTAAAAGTAGGTATTCTTCTAATAGTGACAAAATTTAGTTATAAATTATAATATATGCCCATACAAAATCAAGATAAATAAAACATAATTACTATATAGGTAGGTACTATATACCTATATATATATTTATATAATATGTAAGCCGTCTAAATATAAACAAAATTTGAGGAGACTGTAGGTTTATACAAAATATTTTAATGCTCCTATCACTAAAAAAAAAACTAACTTAAACTAATAGCAAAGTCAACAGATTATATATATTGTTCAAACACTGTAAATTTAATTAATTAATAATAATTTCAACTTCAATATTATTTTGTATAGAATATTTTATCAACTAATTAACACAATGTGTTAAAAAGAAAAGTTTAAATTCGAAAAAATGTAAACCAATAAAATTTATTCAACTAAACATTGAGATTGATGAAATAAAAATAAAAATTTAAATAAGATTATATTATTTATTTTTTTCATTATTATTATACCTAGTAAATACGCTGTTCTTAATAGGTATCCGTTATATAGTCTATTGAACGTAATATTTCATACAAATATTATAAGTAACATATTGAAGTGAAAAAAGTTTATGACACCATTGTATTATTATTAATGTTAGTTATTAAAAGTTAGAGGAACTATTCCTATGTATAACTGTTTATTTGCAGTTTTATTTTTATTTTTAGAAATAATACGAAGCACCATTAGGTAAAAACGAGTACAAGATGCTTTAAAATTATTGAAACATTCAGTAGTTAATAATAAAGTTAGTGTTAAATTATCAAAATGAATGCTAAAAAATACATAAATCTGTATAAATTTTCTATGTAACTTTTCCCAAAAAAATAAAAGTATTTATATTTATTGTAAATAAACCGAATTTGGATTCGTATTATACAACTCTCTAAGATAACGTATAAAGAGATGCGAAACATTACGTAGTCGTTACAAATATGTCTTTGGGTTTGTTTGGATTAGATTAAATAAAAAAAACATGCTTTTTTTAAACTTTTACAAAATATAACCAAATTGAAAAATATCACGAATATAGTTTTAATATACATAAGTAGATATTTACCATTAGGATACTACAAATTTTTAATTTTAAATATACAAACTACCCCTATATATAATATATTGATTATTATGACTTAAAAACAATGTAAACGTTGAATTAAATTTTTTAAACCAATAAAGAATGTTAAAACAACTATTTCATTGACATTTTTAGAACGTACAAGCGATGCACTAAGACTAAGGTCTTAAATTTAGGTTTAACCTATTAACTATACAGATATATACTAAAAAAATCTATGAAAAACCGTTAGATCGTGAAATGCGACACAAAAAATATAGCTATAATCGGTCAAGGCAATCGGTGAAGAATTAATTGTTAAAGTATATAAATAATACATTCTTAAAATAATTAAACAATATACCTAATGTAAAAAAATAAAGATTATCCATTTAGTATTGTAACCTGCAATAGGTATTATATGTTCAATATATATATGACTCAAGGTTTTATTTATGTACAACAAACAAATTTTAATCAAACCCATATACTTTTAACTATAAAAACTACATAAATATTGCCTATCGTGCAATAATAGTTTAAATGAATTACCTACGATTAAGATTGTCTGAAAAAAAGCTTTTTTACAATCATAAAATTGTATAAATTATGATAACCTGTGTTAATTTATATAATGATTTAACATCTTTAATAGAAATAAAAACTATACCTAGTTATAGTTTTAGCCTTAGCTGATGGATCGTAAAAACTATCATTGTTTACAGTTGTTAAAAATCTGTTTGGTATGAATGAATTTCTATGTCGCATTGACTTGACATTATGGACTCGTTACAAGGATGATCGATCATGTTTAAAATGATGCAGTTACACGAGTACTTATAGTCATCGCATTATCGTAAGAAGAAAAAATGAAGATTGTCATTATTTATTCCAACGACTTCCAATTATTTAGTATGAATGAAAAATTCGACACGTATAGGTAATTTATAAAGACGTAGTTATAATCTGAATATAATATTATGTATACTACCTACACATAATATGATACAAATAAACATACTAGATTAAGATTAGAAAAATGTCTAACATTCTCATTACCGCAAACACGTCTAAATCCAAACAACGGTTTTAAAACACGAGTACTCGTTATTATTATTATTATATAGGTTATTTAAGACAATTGTTGATATTATGTCTGTTGATAAAAAGAACGTTTGACAAAGCAGTAGAACTTATAAAGTAATATTTACTACAACTTTCAAAAACCGTTTTCAGTTTCGAACACCATTTTGTATGATAAATAATTGCTGAAGTTATAATTACCACATAAAATGCATAAGTTGCAACCCGTCAAGACAATCAGTAGATTTTATCATATTCTATCATACATGAATATTGTTGCAGCTAGCTGTTATGTTGTCATATTGAACGTAAAGAGAAAGGCTAACATTAAGATGGTAGATGTACAATATTATAGTATACTCTACACATCTATAGAATAAATAGTGTTAAATCGAAGAATGTCATATCACATAAATAATTTATGTATATATATAAGTGCATATAACACGATCCATACCATATCGAAATCACCGAGTACGACAATGATGGGTGTATAATATATATACTGTATAGTGCCATATGTATGCTGCAGTGTATATAATACTATATTATATAGACGTACCCACAATCCACATATTATATGTATATCAAAGGTATGCCGCCGTTCATATTCAGAATCATATATATATATATAATATACGACTACGATATAATATATATATATAATACATATGTTAGCCGTTAGGTTTACTATAGGTACTACGCTAATATACTATATATAGGTGTATACCGACGTAGCATACACATAATGCATATATTATGTGCGTATCCGTGTGAATGTAATGCACGTTTCCATGACTACACACACACACACACCACATCCGTAATATCTGAGAGGGAGAAGAAAATATACGCACAACGAGCACTGACATATATATATTTATTATTATATTCCATTTTATATTAAGAACTCATATTATTATACGTGTGTATAAAGTGTGTATATGTGCGTTTGTATATGGGTTTCAAAAACCGAGATCGGACACGTATATTATACATCGTTTGTTCGAGGGGGGAGAATTTTTGTGGGGTCCTATAGCTCGCGTCACTTATTCTCGGATTGGCGGCTGTCGCTCCATTACGTCGGGGAGGCCAAATGGCAAAAAAAAATCGAAAAAACTAAACTACAAGGGGATGATATCACAGTGCAGTAGGTGAAAGGGAAAGGGGGATTAGGTGGTATAAGAGAAGGCCCGGATATCAGAGAACCAGGACCAGGGTACGGCCAACAAATGACTCATCCCTGGATGACCGGAGACGGCGGCGGCGGGTAAACAACAAAAGGACGGACGCGGAAGATTGATGACGTTGCGACGACGCTCTTCGACGGCGGCTGTGTACACGCTCATAACACGCCGCCGCATTTTCTTTCCGAGGGTTACAAACACTCCCCCCTAGATAGACCACCCGCTACCGTCCCCCCTATCAAATGCCAGAGTCACTTAATACATAAAACGTTTTTATTCATGCATTATGTAACACGCATTTTCCTCGGAGAACGAGCGGAAAAATTCAATTCCGACAACACGCATTTATACACACACAACACACAAGGGTAAGCCGCAACCGAATAGTAATGTGTATATAAATCGGATATATATATATAATATGCGGCCGCGTGCATAAATAATATATATCGACGGAAAAATCCTTAAGTATATTTAGAAATGGAAAACCGAATAAAAATTTCATTCTCATTCGTATGAGACAGCACGCGGGGGAATAAATAATATATAAAGAAGAAAAATCACCAGTGGTCTGCACAAAGATGCGTATTGCAATGATATCGAGTGGTAAATGGTTATGTGATATATAATACTCATAATGAGTTCGATAATGCGCAACAACGCAATTTATTCAGCAAATTATATGACGTATAAAACACATATATATATCTGTATATTAATATACTGTAACTACCGCCGCAAGACAGTACAGAAAATATAATTTAAGACCAAATGTATTCGTATAAACTTGCACAACAATCTGCAAAAATATATATACATAAGTCGTATACGAATAAAGAAATAATGGGCACAATGTTTTTCTAGGACATATAATAGATATATGATAGGTATAGTTACTTGAGTATTTTAGTAATTTAAATTTAATGATCATATATAAGCTAATGAGCTAGTTTGTATATACAAGAAGTCATCAAATACTACACCTATGTATTTTGTACATGTGTAAATTATATTATTATACATTTATACATGTACCTATATAATTTATTCTCATTGATAGAACAATTGCATGTGAAACTTAAAAAAAATCGATTATAAAACCTATTCAACATTTTTAATTTCAAAACTAAAATAAAAATCTGTGTGAATAGCAATATGGCATATGGAATCTAAAATAATTTTAAACTACCTAAGAAATAAACAGAATGAAGTATAGGTAATATAATAATAAGTATATTTATCAAAATAATTATGTAACAACTATCAATAAATAAATATTTATACATTATTATTAACCATTTACAGTGTTTAAACATCTTTCATTTTTTAATAAGAACTACAGTAATAATAATATAATAATGATCATAATAAATATTTTTGAGGTACCTATACCTATTGGTACGATTATTATTTATATTTTATCAGCCCCATATATACACTACGATGAGTAGATCTATATGCAACTGAAAAAATTAACTAATAATTATGAATATATTTACAAGCAGCAACTACTATACATAATGTAAACTGAAATATCAAAAATAAAAATGTATTCTCCAAACAACCTAAGAATATAGCGTAATCATTTGGAATACGAAGTTTTAATTACTTTCGAAGTTTTTATAACAAATAAAATAAATAATAAACCTAAATTATGTAAAAACAAAAAAATGTCGTGCTATAATAAATTGATGGAAACAAAACGACTAAATAAAATGCAATTTAAGAACGTGTAGACATTACCTATACGAGTATACCTATATGACTAATTTCTTATCAATATCTTGTCGATATATTAAATATGACTATAATCAATTCCGGCATACATTATTATAAAAATACTTAAGTATTTACCTTTAAAATATTCCAAATATATAGATAATATATAATATATTTTATAAAGAAAAAATAAAAATTTCCAGAAAAAAAGTAATTTAAAAATAAAAAAAGCTAATCTAGCAGAATAAAATGTTGGAGTGTTAACCACATAAAATATAAAACAAATTTATAGTTGATCTACTTTCATTTAAGACCAATGAAAAAGCAGATACCTACAATGGGCAAACTTCACTATATAATTATTTTAAGTTTCATAAAATGATTCCAGAGTTTAAGTTTCTCATGAATACTACAGCTTTTGAATAATAAGTGAATATAATGTGAGATCTAAATAAATAAATTCTAACAAAACTACCTATATATTGTAATAGGCATAGTAAATACACACACATTCAAAATTTAAAAATCAAAAATCATTTGAAAGTTTTTTGTCGATCGATATATATTAAAAACCACATTACTGTAATACGTATATTATATAGGTATTATATCTTATATTCACGAATCATCGGTATTTAGATTTCCAAATTTTTTGACGAGTTGTGTCAATAACACGTTTGCCTGTTACTCATTAATATTATATATGATCGTTGCTCAATTCGTTGATCAATTGCGCGCCCACTCGGTAGGGAAGCACAACTATATAGGTATACATAATATCATATACACATTGCGACAGCCGTATGAAGACATAATGTACAACACTTTTATACGCGCTTGGTAATATGACGACAATCAGAATAGAAAATATTTTATTTAATAATTTACTGTGTAACATAGAAATGTACCTGTATTTTTGAGGTCCACCAATAAATTATCAACCTCCCAGGAATTTCCATTAGAATTGAGAGTGCGTTCAAATCGGTTCTAGAAAATTTAATAAAAATAAATCACATTTAATAAAATAATATATAACAAAATATTATAAGAATGCAGTGCACATAATATAATTAAAAATTAATTGATATTTTCTAATAAATTATGTGTGGTTGTATATATATATATATCATATTACTGTATCATAGATAATGTGCGAAAAATGACATATTTTATTACCGAAAATGAACTGGAACTTGGCGATAAGTCGCTCGAATTGGTATTCAACGGTGGAATGTGCCAAAGAGGATAAGACGAACTGGGAGGATTGCTGAAAGTGTGGTTACGCGATGGCGGTTCATCACCCGGTGATAAGAAAGATCCAGCGCTGGTAACGTTGTAAGGAGATGGTCCGTAACTATCGGACGTGGCGCCAGACGATCCATAATCCAAATCGACTTTCCAGAGAGCTTCTACGAGCTCAGCGTCCTGAAAATTAGTTTAAAATAACATGGTTAGATTAGGTTGTATGTAAAAGTATATTAAGTATTAAGATAAATTTAAAACTAAATTAAATATAAGTATATCAATAGACAATAATCAGGAGATAGGTTTTGGATTTCGCACTTATAAATAGCAACAATGTATATATATTATATACACGTGCGAAATCCTATGCTTGAAGAATATACGCTAAACGCTGAAACATCCTGTACCTATATACATACATACATACATACATACATACATACATACATACATACATACATACATACATACATAGGTACATACATACATACATACATACATACATATACATACATACCTACATACATGCATGCATGCATACATACGAAAACGCCAATTTTCCTTGCGATTGTTGAAAAAGATCGCAAGGTAAACTGGAAAATCGTTTATATTTTAATTCTTTTTTTTTTTTGTTTTCCTTCTTTTGATTATCAGTATTTATAACATGTGCCTATATATTATACTTATAATACATATTTGTGTGTGTGTGTGTTACGCGTGAGCTCGCCAGCTCGTTCGTTCGTTCGTTCACATATATATATTATATAACGTAGGGGGAGCGGCCATTTTCGGTATATATATCGACAAGACGAGACGACAGACACGCACGCGAGGGTGAAAATCCCTGCGCGCATTGTGTTAATGGCGACGGCGCGCGGGGTCGTGATTGCGTCGCAACGCCATTAATCACTCTGGTTCCCCCCACCAACTACAATTCACCCTCCCCCCATAAGGCAAAGCCGAGGGTACAGCCTCGAGGGAGCACACGCACAAAGCGAATATATCTATAGAGGTGGCAGTGTGGTGTGCGTGTATCAGTCGTAAGCGCGGCCCAAGTATCCACAGACATCGGTAGATACTATATATATAAGTATAATACCGAAAAAAAAGCGTCGTCGTTAATATATATATATATATAAGCAAGAGAAGCGTCTCGCCCGTGTGATTTTCCCATTCATCTCTGTTTGTATAATATATACATAATACTATATACGCGTATACGCGTCGTCGTCATTCGGACGCCATCGTATATGGAAAAAAACTTCGGTATTTATATATAGATATATATAATGTATTACGATGAATACGATCACAATTAGAAGTGCGTGCTGAATGAAGTTATCATACACAATATATAATAAATAATATACCCACGCGGACCCGCGGAAAAGAACATCTGCAACGATTTCCCCCGGACAAATGACACCGATAACATAATTTATATAATTCGTTCATATATTATACGTATAAAGAATCACGCCGTGTACGAAATTATTGTATCTTAAACCGGGGCGGGCCTGTGCGTACGAATAGACGACGGAATTCGATTGAGACATCAAAAATAATATACAGTGTACCGCGGACGACAGTTTGCTGTGATAACTATACACGCATTATATTATATGATCACGAATGATATTTTATTTGAGTATAATTTATAAAAGTAGGTATACAAACATCTTAGTGCGCAGCAATACACAATAATTTAGGAAAGCTCGCTAACTTAGTTTCTAAACGTATTTCAACAAAGCGCAATATTATTAGCTAAATAGTATATGATATAGGTACATCATACAGAATTTAAAAACAATTTGATAACCTATTTATATGTTGGTATCTATTTTTTTTACTACCTAGTATGAATCTATATATTAAATAATCGTATAGTTGTATATTTAATAATACTTATTAGTATGCATTTACTCTATGAATAGTATACCGCTATACAATTATGTGTTTATTTAAAATATATAGATTAGTAAATAATAACAACTATAAAATACTACGGACAATAAGTTATTATTGCCATAATACGAAAAATCGAAACTATATACCTATAGGATCCAACAGCTGTGATATAAAAGACTCAAAATGTATATGTTTAGAAAAACCTAAAAATTAAAGAAACTACTAATGGTCTGCTAGCTACAGTAAAGGAATTTCGTAAATAGATAAAAACAATCCTCATCTGTCAAACAAATTGGTATGTGATATTAAATTATAAGAATATAGACAGTATCTCCTTCAACACCAATACCGTACACGTTCACAATAGAAACAAACAACGTATTCTGTATACCTGTACCTTAAATATTATGTATACATACAAAATTACTTTAATTGATGTATATTCTGCAGTATTAGCTTTGAAATAAAATGTATATTTGTATTTATGTATATTGTATAAGTATAAAAATTAAATATTTACATGATGTATTAGGCGACTCTGCATGTATAGATGTTAAACAAATCGTATTTTTTAATTACGTTCATTATTACGGCAAGCATTGAATGAGATTTTTTATATACGTATAGGTATTATATTATTTTGCTTAAGTGACTTAATCAAAATTTTTCCTATGAAGGGATTATTATAGTATATGAATTAAAATAGTAATCAAAACAGCAATAAAAAGTTAATAAATACTTTTTTTATAATGCCTTCAATTACGTGTAGGTATTATATCATAACCTCGCATAGAAAAAAAACACTAGAAACAATTAAAACGAAGACTCAAATAATGCCACCTAGCTATACATCATTCATAGTCCCTTGTAGGAATAGATAATCAATATTTATGTACAGTTACAGGAAATATTGAGATCTATTTAATATTGTTATAAGTATCTACACAATTTCACAAAAAAATCAAAACTAAATCTTAATAAGTTTTAAATTAAATTTAGAAAAAAAAAATGCGGTCAATGACGAAACCCGAAGGCCTCAGTATAAAATGTAAGGTCCTATTTGCAACACTGTACTTATATTACAATCTTGAATCTTTATTGGCTACTGCGCTAAACGTAAACGTATAATCGTGACACATTTATGCAAATATGAATACGTAATTATTATTATTTTATGTATTGATATAACCAATATTTGTTTATTTATAATGCATATATTTAATGACTTATTTTTATTAGGTATAATTTAAACCAGATAGGTAATGTTAATATTCATTTTTCATCATATATGTTTTCAATCTATAAGACTGTTTCTGCGCACTACCTATTTGTTTTCTTTCCGTAGCCCACGCTCAACATACTATACCAATAATAATTTGCATTTAGCAAAACCAACATTGTGTTATAGTAAAAAGTATATAAGTAGTAAACACAGATAATGTTCTTAACTTTAAGTTTGATAATAATAGGTCAATTCACTGTATAATACTTGGGCTATTAACAGAATATTGGTTCTGTTGTACGCATGCAAATTATTTGGTGTGTTGCGCGTGGGTCAGAGAAAGAAAACAATAATATAGAAAATATATTACATGGACACACTATAGCTGTAACCATCCCACTGGTGCAGAGTCGTGGCTACCGCGCGAGTTTCCGATATCGCGGTAAAATCGATTTAAAACGACGTCCATCAATAAAATCTTTGTAAGTACATGCGACGATACGGTGTGGCAAGTAACAGGTACTACGTGCGAGTGTATATAAAAAGAACATTCGTAGCATCACCAACAGCCGCACATATATCGTGTACCTAACAGATTTTTGACGGTCTCTGAAATAGTGAAATCGTACGCAATCGACGTTTAGCACTGGATCAGATATTGGAAAACCATTTATTATTGCATACAATATATATCCCTAACGCCTGTCACATCAACTCATCACTTGACATTTTCGAGCCACGACACGAAGTCGTAAAAATTTACGAATAAACAGAAAATAGAATTATTAAAACATTTTTTTTTTTTTATTTTTTTTTTTTACTATTTTAACATACCTAAATTATTGTAAAATGCATTCAAAACTTTCTGAAAATGTTGAAAATGTCTGTCACAAAACCTTGCATCACTATAGGTATAATGTAACGCAAATATTATGCAAAACCAAATTAATCATTCACCAAAAAGTGTTGCTTTTTATATACAAATCCTTGCACCGATGATGCTAAGCTTAGATAAATGTTGATGTTTTTTTTAAAATAAGCTCGACTTTCATCTATAATTGTTGCAATGCTATTACTTATCGTCAGAATTTTTCTCCTAACATTGTATATACTTATAACGTACCACCGCATAAGTTTTGTTAACCCGACCGGAAAAATGAAACTGTTAATCGAAACTAAACTGGAAATATTTTATCGTTTTTTGTCGCGCGACTGATTGGAAAAGAAACAATATTTTAATGCCACTGCGCTACTTTGAAAACCGATCGCATTATACCCACGATATTAGGTATACATAGATATAATAAAAATAAAAACTGTAAAAAAAATTTTTTTTTTAATCATTCACACCATTACGCCAATAATGGTTGTTGAAGCGTATATGAATAACTGTCTATCCTTACAAGGCACCTGTGGATAAGATATATATAAATGACTGATGTACGATTCGCCTTAAACATGCCACCCTCAGCACGTATATAATCCTTAAAAAACACACGGCGCGTTTCGTCGGACCGCAGCAATGATGAAAGCTCACAAGTATACACGTATACAACTATATAGTTACAAGATTATCGTAGCACTCAACTGCATTAATATTAATACATAAAAATAATACGTAGGTACTCACGGATGACAACACTATAAGAAGATTTAATCGGGAATCGAACGGCAAGACAAACACTTTTTTGATTTTAAAGCCCATCGATGAAAAATGTCTGTATCATGATTATCCGTTCGCGGTTATTATATGTATACTATCAAACATATAGGTAAGGTTACATAAGAGTATACCGGTTTGAACCACGGTCACCGAATGTATACCGCGGTCGAGGCAATCGAAGTGCAGAATTATAGTTTAAACTTTATTTTGCTCGAACCTAATTAGATGATAACCGCGCAAAATTTACGATTTGTACGTTCAAAAATGAAAAAAGTAATTGCTGCCAACAGTTTTTTCCGCATCCACCTCCTCATTAACTGTTCAATTCTCGATCGAACCGTTTTCATGTTATCACATATGTGCATTGTATCGACATGCTTCGAAAAAACAAGTTTTATGTGTATAATATGTATACACTAACAATGTTACCCCACGTATTGATCAATCGGTCAACCTAACTGTTGGGTTTATTAATTACCATAATATACTAAATAATTGAATATACTCAACTATATATATATACTTCACTATTTGGTTAGATAGTTATTAAATATGATTATTAACGCCCAATGAAGTCGTTTTACTTAAAAAAAAATTTGCGATAACATGAACACGAATTTGCTACAATACGAAATACGGTGAAAAAGTTAAAAGTATACCTAATACATCTACTATATATTATAGTACTTTCAACATTAATTTTGAACCACGTCGTAGCTCTTCTAGTCCGACAAAACTCTTGCCTCTTTTCCCATTAAGAAATTACTAATATTTATAAATAGGTACACATCGGCCACTATATATGTAGGTATATTATTGACAGATTCATCGCACAGGTATAGGATACGTAATTTAATATAGGTACGTACAAAAATTTTAGAACGATTTATACATGTGAAACGCTACTTCTCTGTGATTACACATTTACGTTTTCAACGTTTTATATCATAAATAGGTAAGTTATAGTAGTAATAGTAGTAATGGTATTTATAGTTAACTAGTTAGACATTTTTTTATTTTTGTTTATGTAATATATTCAAGATATAGTTGTGTTCCTTAACCAATTAAAATCATTGAAATTTTTAATTATGTAGCATAATATTATATACAAACATAAAAAAAATGTTTTTAAGAATAGAAAGGAGGATTAGTATTAGGGCACAAAAATCCTTAATATACTGCAGGTTTTGAGAGGAATATAGCATATTTAGGTCGAAGCTTTCGTGGTGGTAGATATAATTTTAGACCTGTATTTTGAATTTGGTCAAAATAACTGAAATTAATGTGTTTACAATGTTTGTAGATTACATTTTTACATTTAATCGAATTTAACACGGGGTAGGTACATCCACTGCAATGACATAATTTAATTTGTTACGGACAATACACTGTACAAAATCAGCTAAGTATATATATTATATACCTATAGTATAGTCTACTAGCACAAGAATACATTCTAAATTCTAATACATTATTTTACATGAATTATAATGAATAAAAATCCTTTTAAAGAAGTAATAATAAGTAATTATATAAATGAATATTCCATTAAAAATATTAAGTAAAATGATGTCATTATTGTATACAAATTTAGTACACCATAGCAACCAGCAATCAGTACAGCCACAATGAATTACCTATATAATATGTATTTATAATTACCTATACATACCTATAAACACTGCGAATTGCGATTGTTAATTAAAATATTATTGTACCTAAATACAATCTGAACATAACCATACGACCGGAAAATGTTCCGATTAGGCAAACCGAACACTATTGAATGGAGTAGTTATACACATCGATGAATGCAAAGCTCCAGGAAACAATTGAAGATCAAAATCATTATACAGTATAAAACGTAGCGACATCAATACACCATGAATAGACAAAAATTAAAGAAACACATTAGTTTCCAATCGACAACAGTTATATGATGGCTTATCGGATGTATATATAAAATGTGTAATGTGTGTATGTATTAACACTGTACAACATAATATGCTATCGTATGGACTATATAGGTATATCGTGTAGACATATATAAATGTACGTATAATATGACGTATCCGTTATCCATATAGGTACATAAATAACAGGGTCCTGCGAAAAAATTCAAGTACATCCCCAGCCGTGTAAGCCATCTAAACGACCCTTGGCCCTTATTATATATGTTACAAATCATATAGGACTATCTATTCTGATGTATGCATCACTATGTCACTCCTCCCTCAAAAATCTACTGGTGGGTACGTTATTAAGTACAAGAAATATGGCAAATATACAAGTCAATTGTCGATTATTCTTATAAGATGAGTCAATGGATAAAGTGATAGAAAAATAATATCCGTTATTATTTTAATATTAGGTAACCTGCATATTTCAGTACCTAACTATCAACGGCGTCTAAACTGTAGATGGGTAATATATTATTACATATACCAAAAAATATCTATAGGACACACTTAAACTTGCGTACCAACGCCACTTAATATATCGTATTGGCGAGCAGATTCCTGGCACATAATATCATATAATATATATATACATATATAGGTATCTTCGATATAAGACCCGATCGCATTTTCGCGTCATGTACATGAATCTGCAATTGCGCACCCGTTTCTTTTCCGGATGATTGGACACAAGACATCGAACTCGAATACCTACGATAGAATACACACACATAGGTACAATTACCAATAAAATACTGACGTACACTTTGTGTTTAGCGATATATAAGCCACACGCCAACAGGTAGAACACAATATATTTAACGTGCGTCATGTGTACCGTGTGAAAGTATATTGGTTTTGTGCGGAAAAAAACAACATAGTCGTAGGTACCTATACCTACTGCGTACCTATATATATATACGATATCGTTGCACCGTTAACAATCGGCATCGGCCGACGGGTTTATTTTTCTTTTAACGTTTTTTTTTTTTTTTACCGACCCGTTTCGTTTTGCTTATCTCAGAGGTGATATTTTATTATTTCTTCTTTTATATATTTAAATTTGTTTTTTTATTTTTTTTTTTTTTATTTCGTACGATCGACTTCTTTTTCCATAAAGGTTTACGCATTATAATATAATATACAGTATAATGTATATATAGGTACGTAGGTGCTGTACTACAATAATAATAACAAAAAACCATCACCCGTAAACAACATATTATAATAATACGAAACGCGCAGCACAATCGGTTCTCCGCGCACACACACGCACAGTGGAAAAAAAACCGTTTTTCCCATTCCCAGTATTTATACCTGTATAGACGGATACGCGATACATTATAATATTATGGCAACGTATACGCCGGGGAGACGGCGGCGCGGTTTTCCCCATGGGAGTCGTCTCGGCCGGGCGGCGGCGGCATGACAATCGCCGCGTGTGCCGCCCGCGGGAACCTTAATAACGTTATTGTACACAATGGCGCGCGTAGATGATAATATTATATGCGTCGTATAAATATTATAATATTATACACACACACACATGTCCCGCTTGACGTGTACGGCCGCGCCGAGCGTTATATTTTATAGAAATCGTTGTGAAAATATTTGGACAGACGACGACCGATCGCGTCGTACCGCCGCCGCCCTGCGCCCATCGGTCACCCGTCCTGCCGTCGATAATCGGTCGCGTACGATAATATATAATATTATTGTAATAATATAATAATATATTATGTACGCTCGCTTACGATCACCACCCACACCCCCACCGCCACTTCTCCGCGACCCGCAAACGGCCATCATCCTGACCGTGCGAGATCCGCGGTGATCGATCGACCGTCGCACGTCGCGATTGTTGTGATGGGTGTACGTACGTCACCGTCGCATCGTGTGACGGGTCGGAAAATCGGTCGCCCATTGTGTGTGTGTGTGTGACGTGCGTGCGTCGTCTTCGGGCCGAACATTGATTTTCATCACCAGAGATGTCTGATAACTACGTATAGATACTCTCTAACAAACTTTTGGACTTGACACTTTTTACAAACAATCACTGTATAAACGAGTTCCGGATCGTCGTTTGCTTATACACATGTAAAACGACTTATATATCATGCGAACGAATTAAACTCGTCGCGATTCATGTACGTCGCAGACGTAAGATTTCACGCCCGCCTTTGACCGAGCATCGATTTTCGTCGTGGGACGATTGCGGACGACTATAATATAGGTATAATACATATTACATAATATGGACGCACTCAAACTACTCAGCGAGCTTTTTCTACGTTCAAAAGAATACAATATAATAATATATCAAAACACGTATTACAGACCGCCAAACGCGCGTTTGGTGTACCAATAATATACCTGCAACGACGTCACACGAAAACGTGACTTGCGTCTTGCAGGTCGCAGAAGACTCTCATCCTCTTCATTATAGGTCTAATCTATACCTCGGGGGGTGTGTTATTCCCGACCAAGGGTACTCATTTATTATAGACAAATTATACATATACAGAGTTACACCGGCTGCTATATATATAGGTACCTACAGTATATACATATATATATATGTATGTATAATTTAAAGATATAAGTCTGCAGTATACGGCGATGATCACCATTCATTCCGCCGACCCATCCCCACCACCGACAGCCATGCCGACCGCGGGATCACACAACGGTGATCGATCAACCGTCGCGCACCTCGATTGTTGTGATGTACGTACGTCACCATGTGACGGGTACGGAAAATCGGTCGCCCATTGTGTGTGCGGTGCCAAATGTGCGTGCGAGTCGTCGTCGGGCGAACACTCATATACCCGCCCATACTGTAATAATAATATATACTACGCTCGCCACCGCCGCCGTCACGCCGAGTGAAAAAAAAAAAACCGTAACACGCCGCTCGTTTGGCGGCCGTGAAAAACGCCCGTGAATCCGGCCGCCGAAGCGGAATGTATACGACGGGACAGATAATAATAATAGTGTGACGACGACGACGACGACGGATAACGCGCGCGACGACACGGACGACGTTTTTTTTTTTATATTTGCCGCTCTCGTCTCTCTTTTATTATATTTACTGTTACCGCCGCGATTCTTCGTGCGGTATATATATATACTTACACGTATAAATTTATAAAGGTATATATCTACTTATTATGATGTTATATTCCTACATATTAGGTATACATATCGCGAGCATACAGGATGATAAAAATATGTACTACTTTAAAGCAAGCGACGTTTTAAATATGTATATCGTGTAATTCATGTCAAATTGTCAGATTCTCGAACTGAAGAGATATTTTTTTAAGAGACTTATTGATTGAGAAGAATTATTTCTCTAAAAGCTACTCCCTGTTCTTATTTATACACCTATATAATCATACATATACTACGAGTACATTAGAACCCATTATTAGGGATGAAAAGAAAAATTTAGAAAAATTATTGTGATTTTTTTAGTGATGAATAGTAAATTCATTTCTCCAATGATAATAGTATATGACTTACATATAGGAATTTAATTAGTTAATATGGTCTAGAGAGCTTGAAAATACATAAATATATCACATCAATTAAAAAACCAATGTGAGTTTTTCCAGAAGTAAAAATATTTTTTATCATCTTTTTAACGTTTTCTTACGCAACATACACGGCATATAGGTCATTTAGCATCTATTGAGATCTATAAAAACTCAACTTAGATAAGAAATATTATGGAAGAATCATTCCTACAAAACTTTATACATTATTATGTATCACGATATTCAGAAAAATACATATTCTGTATAGCCACAAGAACTGCAAGATATGAACGATTAATAAGAAGGGACAACAATACATAGAAGATACTTAGAAATTATTTAAAACAAATATACATTTTGTTTTACTATAAGACGCACCGAATAATCTCATCTCTTACATTTAGCAAAAAAAATATTATTTAACTATTTAAGTCTGAACAATAAACAATATAAAAAGTAGAAGCAAATCCATTTATGCTATAAAAACGTAGTATTGTTTTAGAACATACAATAAAACGTTTAATACAATTTGCAAAACTTGACTAAAAATATAAGTAAATATAATATTATATAGCAAATCGAACACTCTGTAAATAGTATAAAATAATAAAAATAATTTACTACTTGCTGCGGGTATATCATCGGTAATAGGCTACGCAGCGTAGTTGCACGTTATATACGTGATGTTGATTGTTTTCCCGTCACACGTTTTTTTTTTTTTTTGGCACTCGTACGTAAAAAACTGAAAAACCTGACATTTTTGTCGCACAACGTAATTATTTAGATTACATTATTGTTATTGTAGTTGTTATTGTATATTATTACGCCGCAGAACTAATTTACAAATACATACTACATATTACATAATACAAATAATATATACCCGAAGATAATAAAATCGTATATTATCGAATATACCTATACTTCGAGCGACGGATTATAAAAATGTTTGCGCGAGAAGTGATAAAAAAACTGCGTAGATATTATACGCCTTATATTCGTTTATAAGTTGATAAATGCGTTTATAAATCTCAGATATATGATATAACTAAATTAGAAATCTCATTATTATTATAATATAAAATCATATTTAATAAATTCTTAACAGTTAATATAGATAGGTATACATATTATACATGGTAGGTACACGCAGTATTGTTGTATTGTACCTATCTACCTATGCCCTATATATATACCTATACTATCTTAAGTAAAGGAATTGTCAGTAATATAAATTATTTATTTATGACATTATTTTATTTTAGCTATAGATATATTATACACTATTCATTTATTAATAATTAAAAAATAAATTGGTACATAAATGCATGACTATAATATATAGTATAGGTATACGTTATGTTATATAATATAATAACTATTAAAAAATAATAATATATAATTTTATATTATTAAGAGGACATCCATCCCATCATGTTGTCTTCGTCTTACAAACATATATACAACATGACAAATTTTCATTCATTATACTCAATTGTGTACATTTAACTTAAACATTATAACAAAATCACCTATTATAATAACCTATTCTCGTCGATTTATTACGATACTTAAACTTTTAAGTGAATTATGAGCATTTTTAAATATTAATATTTTACGTAGGTACTCATATAACTAGCTTAAAAATTATACAAAACTAACGAGAGAACACGGATAATGTCCTTACCTTTAAGTTTAATGATAAGTCATTTCACTCTAATATTTAAGCTATAAATATACAAAATTGGTTCTACTGAGCGAACATTTGCCATGTTGAATGCGTCTGTAAGATATATGGAGATAACACATCTAATAGTGATGAGACCTCCTCTTATAACACCTTATTATATAGTTAATTTTGTATATAATAGGTCACACTTATACCAATTTTTAACAGTTGGGCTATAAAATAAGAAATCGTGCAAAGTAAGGTTTTGCAGGTATCATAATAATGTGTAAAGACTAATGATAGTGAATAAAAGATAGAGACAATAACAAATGTTAGTGTTTTACGTTGTCATCATCTAAATAATAAGACATCAACTTAGAAATTATATATAATATATAATATTCGTAATATATGGTGTGTTATTATTACGAAGCTTAAATTTTTATCTACCTATGTCCTATATGCGATAAGTATAATCAATAGGTAGGTACCTACTATAAAAGCTACAAGTCTCGATTTTTTGTCACGCATATAAATCCACACCGTTCAAACGTATCAGTCACCAAATTTTTTTACTGTTATATCTGACAGTTGGTCGGAGGTTTTAGTACTACTTTTGTTAGGGAATATATCCAATATTTTATATTTTACAGAACTATGTTATTTGTATTTAAACACACTATTTGGTGTGAAAACGAAACATATTACAAATTATAACATATTATTTTTTTTTCATATCTACGTTTTCCTATATAGTAACAGTATGGGTAATGGGTATATATTTATTTAATTTATTTCGAAATGGTAACAAAATAAGTTGTGTGTATCTCCTGTAAAATTTTAATTTCGACGTATACGAAAAAATATGTAAAAAATTTGGTGACAATACGTTGAACGGTGTGGATTTGTATATAAAAGTAGTATTATAAGTCTGCAGTAGCGCCGATTGGCTGTATGATGCGAAAACCCACAGATTACCATGCCCAATGTTGTTGTTTAATAATCATTATTATTGTTATTCATTTAACGACGTTATATAATATAATATATTTCCCGGGTGTGAGAATAATTATATTAATATGTGAGAAAAAAATTGTTTTTATTATCTGTATAAGTACCTATACCTACATTTATGAGAAAATAATAAACACGTCAATCCGCAGTACTTAGGGCTTTACCAATGACATAAATATAGATACATTAGGTATTCATACAACCACATAAACAAAATAAATATAATTAACATGAAGTATAATTCATTTCACCAAGCCTCAATTGACTAATTGACTAATTTTCATGTATGAATATGAATATATATATATATTACACTATTATACAAGTGCACCGCCAGCACTTTTCACTAATGAAACAAAAGTTAGAAACGATGTTGGCCCCATAATAAACTTTGAACACTAATAAAAATATTATAATACTATTCAAATTCATTATACCATACATAGGTAATAATCTATAACTCAAATAGATATGCTATTATTAGGTATAGCTTATTTATGTAGCTGCTTAATCTATAATATTATTCATCTTGATTACTTACTCCGAAAAAATATTATAAGAAAATGAATTACAAAAATAACTTACTACTAAGCCAATAAATAAATATAATAAACATATCGAAGTATAAGTAAAATAACTTGCTTGTATAGTTGCCATAGAAATATTTTATTCAAAAGCTAACAATATATAGATAGGTAGGTATATATAATTAAGTTGGTTTTCCAGTAATGACAAAAAATTGGATTTACCTATATATAACATGCAAATGACAACTATATATCATTACTTTACGTTTTTCAATCGGTAATATGGACAATATATTATATATAAAAACTTTAATAATAATAGGTATATACCGATTCAATGTGATTATCAGGTATAACTATATACCTATACTCTAACCTAAAACAATAATGTACCTATACATATTAATGTTTTTACGCTACGTTTATAGTACCTAGTATTTAATAACTTAATTGTGCAAAAAAAAAAAAAAATAACATAAAAACAACTATCATTAAGTAAGCTATATATTTTGTATCTTGATTGTATATACCTAGTATCTATACATATATTATTTACATGTTTTTAGGTATTTAAGTAAGAAATATTTTTAAACAATAATCCAATATATTAAGAATAAAAAAAGGATAATATATATTACATTATATTATATATTTCTATATGTAGGTATTTCAAAAGAACATTGGTATTATAGCAAATGCATCGACATACATAAGTATATATATTATATATTATCAAATAAAATAAAGGTCTTGACGATTTTAACAATCTAAATTTGAGATTTGAGATGAGGATGTTTTTATAAGTTATTACCTACAGACTTATAGGTAATAGGTATATTAACATAATATATAGGTATGTATGTTAAAAAAATAAAGTTTTATGCAGTTATATTATAGAAAAATCTGAAAAATAAATATTATTACTTACTGCAGTGGGTAAATATTTTGTTTATATTTTTTAACAAATATAATATAATATTATATACTAAACATACCCACTATCGTAGCAGTCGTTAAATAAATTAATATTAATTTTTAGTGCATATTGAAGTCAATTTTGACGCATAAATTAATTCACGATGCATCACATTAAATAGATATTATAATATATATTATTATATTATGAATTTATACTTAGGTATTATATACTTATAAATGTTTAACACATATAAACTTATAATGAGCACATTGTTATTATTATTTTAGGTACATCCGTTGACAAGCGCACCCCCATCACACGTAAATATTATGTTAATACTATGTATTATACCCTTACAGGTATAACGTATATTATTATATATAGGACGTTCACACAGCATTAAGTATTATTTTAAGTGCATATAGCATATGTGTGAACAATAATAATTGGTTTTAAATACACGTTGAGTGGCGTGCGCGTCCAGTATCAAAAGGGTGATGATTCGTGTAGGTACATAACAATAATAATACAATATATATACTCTTACGGAGAGGGTGCAGGAAGGGTTTGTGGGTTTCCGGTATATGCGAATTGCGAGTATTATAACAACCACGATCGGCGATTGGAATATAATATAATATATATTAATATATTATATTTAATATAAGTCACATCGTAATTGGAATGATGGTTTGGGTTGTACCCACATATATACGTAGGCATATATATACCTAAGTATAGGTACCTATAATACAGATTAACACATATAAGTCGAGGACTTAACGCTCGCTATATATAAGTACGCTTCCCATATATTGGCTATTGTGATCCTCGACAATTCTATTCACACCATTTCGACGATTATATGCCGTCAAAGAGAAAGAAAAATCGCTGCAGCACGATATGCACACACATACGATGCGCGATTCCCCGGGACGACGACAAAAATAAACATGCACATGCATAATATATTGTTGTCGTTGCAGCAGCGATGAGAGCGAACGACTATAATAATATATAATACGCATTTATTATTATTTATTATATATAATAGTGCACGCGCGCTCGACTACAACAATATAATTATTAGGTATAATATATTATAATATTATCGTTGTACATATCGTCGTCGCGTTCTCCCCCGACCCTCGTCGGGCGACGACTCGCCGCCGCAATACTACGGGCGCAGCGATATTATATATTATTTCCCCACCCCCGGCGACACGCGAATAAAAAAAAAAAACCCCCTCGCCGGGACGGTACACGAACACGCGCGATACCTGTGCGCGGTACAATATATCACGTCCAGCCGACATTCGACGGCGGCGGCGGGGTCGGGGATGGCGTCCAATCGGAGAACGGTTGGGCGTCGACGGATGGGCGGTCGCGCCACTCGCTCCCTCCACCGCACCGCTCGGACCCGTATAAGGTGGCGGCGGGATCACCGAACAACCGGTTGTCGATAATTATTATTGTTGTTATTATTAACGGCCAAGGTCTCGTATAATAATAATATATAATATTATTATCCTTGTGGTGCACGCGCATCGCGTTTGTAACGTGTACGCACGTCGTAGTATATCGTATAATATCGCAGTAAACGCCGTCGCGCGCGTTACCTGCGCTTGTAAGCGCGTCGTCGAACCCGTCCGAAGACATTATAATATTATAATAATACATATTATTATTATATATTATATTATTACGACGGCGGAGGTACGCCTCACCTGCTGAGCATCGCGCAGCCACATCACCCGCCGGCCGCCCACGCGTTTAATTTCAAACGATAATATTATAATATAATAATTAAATAGATTAAACGCTCGTACGTACATATATATATACACGCATGATGCTCAATACGATAATATCACATAAGCATCATATATTATATTATATTATGGTCTATGATGACGGCGATATGAAATTTTTTAAGCCGCACAGTTCACTGCGACCGAGTATGAGTGTGACCTTTTCGTATAATATAGAGTCTGATTGGCCGCAGTAAACCAGCTAAAGGTTCCCCCACGCGAGTTTGACTTTTGAACACTATATTAGGTACTTATTATTATGAGATGCTCGTTCAAATATACTTATCAAAAATTTGGCATCCACCACACCATATATATACCTAGCAATCCCCCAAGACGCCTAAAGCACAAATGCGGTGTCGTGATTTGTTATAAAAAAAAAAAAAACATTTATAGGTATTTATATGGAAAAAAATATTTGTAAATATATAATAAGATATCATAGGAAGTGTCATCACTGAGTGACTCCTTCCACGATCACAATAACGTTCCTGTCAATACTGTACTTTTAGCCTATATATTCTTATTGTATACATTATTTGTAAGAATAAAAATAAAAATATATATATACTATTATATATACCTACGACAGACGACGTACCTACGTATAATACATATATATATGGCTCATAGCTGTGAACTCGAGGGCTTTAAAGCGCGATGCGGTATATTTATCGGATGCCGCGGTGTAACTACATATATATCTGAATAAACCGTCAAAGACGTCAACTCGCATATTATATAGTGTACGCACGGTGTATATATATATTACTCTTCGATATCAAACGGTACTTGGATATTTCGGTATTACGAGCGCGTATATAATCAGTAGATATACCGTTTAAGCTGCGTGTTTGAGTTGGAGTCGGTATTTGATGTGTATACGACGAAATAACGAAAAAAAGTAAGATTATATCCTATATAGGATCTGCATAATATCGTATTATTACATATTATACACGCTGTATTGATTTTTAATACGATTATGCCTATGTATTGGTATGTGAAATTTGTAAAAAAAAAAATAATTCAAATTACCTATATTATACCAAGCGATTTTCAAGAAATTTTTTCCTCGACATTTTTATTATGTAGGTATATTATTATTACTTATTTTAATATCTTTTAAAAATAAATATTCGGAATGTTATAGGTATAAAGGTAGGTAGGTTATAAAATGTGCATGATTATATGATATAATAAAAAAACTAATTAAAAATACTACCCATGTATAATGCAAACTTTTAAACAAGATATCATGTATTATATATATAATGATGCGATATAATGCAAAAAAATAATATGTACCGTATTTTACATCCATGTGCAGTACACATATAGTACCTACCATAAACGTAAACGCAAACTAGTAGTCACAGGTTACATAATATAAAATGTGACTAACAAATAAAAATGCACCTAAATAAATTCTAATCTTAATATACTATTTAAAACCCTTTAGATATCACTATAGAACATTATTACCTATTTATAGCAGTTATTGCTTCTTATTAGAAAATATACGTATATTACCTACCTATACAGGTTTTTAAACATTTTTTATTAAAAATAAGGGTATAATATAGGTATAATTTTATAATTTTTATTACACAACTATGAAACATAATATATAATGTACATTGGACGATACCTATACCTATGTTCTTTCGGACTTTATATTATACCCTCTAAAAAGTGTCTGCCACCCCCCCCCCCCCAAACAAGAGCTATAGGGATAAAGCGCATATTCTGCATGCATGCCCCGTGCGCATATAACTTTAAAAGGATACGTTTATGTTTTCTCCATTTAAGAAACATTCTATAATCAAAATTGTGTGCAGCAACTCCAATATTGTGTGGTATATAGGTGTAAATAGTAAATAAATAAAGTAAAATATATTAACCTATAAACAAACTTAAAGGTAAAAAAGTTATATCTTTCACTTGAATTGCAGTTTACATAATACTTTATTTTTAAGTGAGCCATGAACAATTTTTAATTGAAAAATTGATGATCATACTCTAACATAAAAAATTCAAATATTATAAATACTTATATAAAATACAGAATATGTATACCAAGTTTGATAAGTCATTATTTCATTATTAAAGATTACTACACAAAATTGGAACAGCTGAACAAAAATGTGTTATGTTGTATACGTTTTTTAGACGGAAGACAAAACACGCGGGTGTGGCATCTTCTTAATGAAGCCCAAGACTTAAATATTATTTGTGTACACATACCGTGTGCAATTATACGAGTACATTATAATATATAATATCTCATTATATATTGCTATCCCACTCAAGCAGACCACAACGCTTATTATAAATAATATACAGGATGATTCACAGAAAATGTTCAGTGTTCATGATGATCACCCCTATACTTTCTATGACAATGAATTAATTCAAATTCTATAATTTTTTGAATTTTGAAACATATAGTAAAAGACAATATATTTTTAAATTCTTGAGATATTTAGTACTACTTAAAAATGTCCAGTGGAGATACAAATTTCTGTTCTTTTTTTTTTTTAAATAAGAGCACCACCCTTCATAACAACTGTAAATTATTTAGTGGATATTAGTTTTAAAAACGCCGATGTACCAATTATTCAAAATTCTAACGTATGTATAGTTTCTCAGTTATATCAAAATTATGTGTTAAATAAAATACTACTCCTTAAATCAGATTTTGAACACCTGCAGCCTTTAAGTCATTGAAGTAAAAATAAAGGTGTCGTGCTTGGTGAATCGCCCTGTACCGACATAAATACCTAATACAATGTTATATATATATACGATAATATTATATTGTAGGCAATATCACTCACGTCTCTTCGCTCATCGTTGTTAAATATTATTCTGTATACTATCGTCTGATAAATGACGGGGCCGTCGCGCGGGTCGAACAGTGGTGACGGTGTATATATACCTAAGGAGGCGGCGGCCTAAACGTTCATTATAATATTTTTAATATATATATATACATTGAGAACGCTCGCACGAGAGTTGAGACGTACCTATATATTATAATATATTATATTGTAGTATACTGCGGTGTATAATATATTAATAATAATTTGATTATCGGATATAATGAAATAAAAAATATACTGAGAATACACATTAAGTATGTATATATATACATAATATAGGTGCAGCATATATATGTAATAACAATAATGTATGTATATACGTGTTATTATGTGTGTGTGTGTGTGTGTGTGTGTGCATAGAGCCCCGCCGACTCCATTGTTATGCGCTATACGCTGATGCCGACGATGGCCTCGATAATATTTTTAACAACAATAATTACTGTTGTTAAACACCGGAGCGCACTCTCAACTTGACTATAAAATAGGCGTTCGGAGAAAAAAACCGCATTGATCTCAACATAATATGATACACAGAACAAGTACAAAAGCTGAAACGCGAATCATAATATTATTAGATATTGCTAAACTTATTTTTTTTTTTTTTTTTAATTATTATCCAATTAGGTATATTATTATAGCCAATAACGCTTAATAATGCGTAGTATGAGTTATATACTGGATAACTATATATGCTTATATAGTGTAATTAAGTTATTAAGTTATTATTGGTTTATTAGCTACTTTGTTAATTTATTTTAATGTTATAAAAAAAAAAAATACTATCATAAAACACCAATTTATAGTACCTAACTATATGTTCGTATTGTTACAAAAACAAGGCAATATCGGAAAATGATAATAGAAATATTTTACAAATCTACCTTATACATTTGTTTGTCTTATATTATCCACGGTTTTCTTTTCTTATTGTATAATATATTTTTACTATTTTGTTTTATGATTTTATGATACAAAATGTGATGCCTACTTTAAATTCATAAATTATAATTCATTGTAATTTATTTTTTTGTTATTTTAGAGCAATTATTTTTTCTGATTTAATAACAGTGGTTTATCCTGAAATTCGTAAAACCTAAATCTAAAACCATTTACTAACTTTTTAAACCCTTGGTATAGTGAAACTAGCAATATATAGAAATTGAAGAAATAATAAATTAACGATGCGAAACAAAGCGTATTTAGTGCGTAAAATTTACAACTTCAGAATGACATTTAATGATTTATATTTATTATTTTGTAAATACAAATGTAATAAGTAGGTATACTAAGAATATACAGGAGGCCTATACGTCATAATAAATAATGATCCATCATTAAAAAAAAATCTAGAAAAAGTATTGAAAAACAAATATCTTTTTTTAATAAATCCCAATCACTTGAACATATTCAACAAAAAATTTAAAACATTCGTATTCAGAATAATACACCGCAAGGATATTGTATTCCTTTATACAGATACTATTTCCAGATTATATAAATGGGACAAATATAAGAATATGCTGCGTATTAAAAAAACTAATCATTTTTGTGTCATCACATTTTGGATTAGAAAATTTGTTTTGATCCTCAACATTAAAAACAATACTTAGCAAATATTATCTAATTACTATTTTTAGGAATCAAAATAAAATAAATTAAATAGGTATAGGTACCTACTTTTCTCAATAATCAGAAAAAAATAATAAAAACCGGTATTATTTACGCAATACTATAATTTTTAACAATACCTATATCGAAATAAATTTTTTGGAGAATTCAATAACGAAAATTCGTCAACATTTGAAACTTTAAAAAAAAATTATAATAGCATAATTTACACATAATAATAATGTAATCTTCAAAATATTTTAAATTCTTTGATTTAATTTATACAAATTAGTATATTAGAACATTAATTAATTTTTTTTTTCGTTTGAGAAGCTTGGAAATTGCACACCAAATGTATGCTATTAAGTACCTATATAGTATAGATTATAAATTTCGAAAATACATAGCAATACAATTATTTCTTATAAGTATTTAAAATTAAAATTTTAACTAAACTCATCAAAATTATAAACGTTCCGTGGAAATTATTTTTAAAATCAAAATTTATAAATTCTCAGTTCTATACCTAAGACTTGAATATATAAAAAATACAAAGTTTTTTTTTAATATTTAGGACTTAAGTATTTGAAGTTAAAATTTTAACAAAATTTGATAGTTATACAAAAATAACTATTTTCCTCCATCGATTTTAATTATTATGTTATGAGTAATTCAAAAAGCACAATTGTAGAAATTTGAAATATGTCTTATTTTACAATACTATAATAATTAATGTGATGTTTTTCCAATCACAATCGTTTATATTGTATGTACAAAATTTATTGTTTATCAATGAATTTAAATTATAAAAAACATCCATTATAAGAGGTAGGTATATACATTATACATACGTAATACCTATATGCTTTGCATTTGTTAAAGTACATTTCATAATATATTCTCTGCAATTGCATAGTACACTGAAATTATTATAATTGATCTTGTTAAGTTATATTATACAAGTACCTACATTAAACAAAGACAAATACCTACAATATTTTTATAGCGTAATTCTATCACTATATTATATTGTATCATGATGAATTTTTTTAGATCAATTCTTTGTAATTTGTGCACATAATAAAATAATTTATGTTAAATATAATATTATATACCTATTATTGGTATAAACGCAGGTAATGATGATTATTATTGACAATAATATTATATAGTATCTTAAGACATTCAGAATAAAATGTATATAATAAATACTGATTTTATATAATTAGCCTACATGTGTTATACTTTTGGCGTGATTCATTGTTTATTTTTGAAATTAAATGAACGCATTACACATATTATGTAATGTATGTAAATATGAGTTTATAAATATATAATGTTTTTACATTCATTAAGCAGCAAACTTGCCTGCAGCTATATCATGTAAGAAATATTTGTGATTTTTTAAATATTTTAAACATTAATTGGTGAACATATACAAAACATACATGCGGATAATGTTGATAAACAATATAAAAATAACAACTTATTAAATGTATTTATTATAGTATAATAAGTAATTATAATAATTTAAAAATATGATTTATTCCAACACGCATGACAAACTAATATTGTGGCATCTAAAATTACAAAAAAAACCCTTCATTGTTGGAACTGTATTTTTAGTGGAACATTTGTTTTACAATCACAATGTATTCAGAACCCTCTCTCCCAGGTCACTGTTTCGGCATTTTGCATTCTTTATTTCATATATTTTAACAATAATAATAAGTAAGTAGGTATAGTATCTAATTTTAAAAATAAAAACTTATCTTTTATTATAAATGTTATAAAAAATTTATTGTAAGCCACTTTTCTTTTTTCTTTTTTTAATTTTATTAGCTTCTAGTAAAAACTAGTACAGTATTAACTACTTACAACAATAGTCATTAATCATAATTCATAAGATAATTTTTTTCAGTGTTAATAATTTAATCTACCTATATAGCAAAATGCGTCCTTTATAATCTTTATACGATTTTCATTTATTAAGGTATGTTCACATAAATTATCATTACTATTCTTATTAACCAAATTGAATAATATACAAAGTAAATAATATTAATATATACTGATTTTTTTAAATTTAAGACATTCCTTAAATGAAAAAAAAAACATCTGAGTATTTTTTTCTTGGGTATTATTTGAGTATACCTACTTAAAATTATAAAAATTAGAATTTAAATAAATGTTTAGGTAAAAGAGAAAATTTGGGGTCAGCTTATATAGTGGAACCTGTATACAATACAAATAGGTATTAATTATAATATCCAAATAAGAAGAATATTAGTATTCATAGTTGTCTTCTTTAAAAGTACAGCAGTTAAATACTGTTACGAATAAATTGTAAAATTATTAATTAATAGATCCAACATTTAAAATGTTTGAGTTCCATAAAGATTTGTCGGCATGCTCGTGACTTTATCATATGACATTTACGACTCTAAGGACACGCACAATGAACAGTCGTGAGAAGAAATCTATACAGAAAAAATAGAAAGAAATATTAATGGTCAACCCTTTGTGAAAAAATCAGATCAAACACGAGAAAAGGTATCCGAACTAAAAGATAAATAATTGCAAAATACACGTACATTATTAATAGCATTTTGCAAAACCTGCTGAGATATTCATATTTATTATATAGTACACAATTGTAAACCGATCCTTAACTCTTCCGACAATAATCCCCTGACGATATTATTTATCTTTTATTATGTCGGTATATGTTGTTCATTTGGGTTTAGGGACAAGTGGACACGAAAGAACATATAATATACAATAATGGTTCTCACAAAATCGCCGTGTATGTTGTGGGTAATTTGTCGATTTTTTTTTTTAAGGGAAAAGCCGCTAATGATTGGTCTTTTATAATCTACAAGAATTCTTCCCTCGACTAAAGTCAATAAATCAAATTCGTATGTATACACAAAGACATGTCACGAACCTAACCCCCGCTACGTATTACTATCTGACTGACCCATGTTTATTTTATGTGGCTGAATTAATGACAACAATCCAACACTTGTATATACACGCGTTGGTATCGAATTCAAAATCTCTTGTAAATACTATTTATTATTTAATTCTATTGAATAAAGATACTGGATATAAAATATTATTATGTTAAATTATATTAAAATTTAAAACAAATATGATATACCAACTTCAAGTAAAAATAATCCACATCATCATCATTATTATTATATGCCATGAACAATATAAGACCAGCTAACAGGAAACTGTAGTAGCTCATACTGCAAACTTACTTAGGTACTCATATTACAAACTTCAAAAATCATTTTTATATGATTACTAAAGATAATTCCTATCTCAAATTTTAAAATAACTTAAATAAAAAATAAAATATACAACAATTGTCATATTGTAATAGGTATAAGCAGGTAAGTACTGCAAAATATTAAATTTCAATAAGATCATTCTTCTACTCATAACTAAGTATAGAAATCTAAATCATTATAATAAAAATCATCATATAATAAATATTATTATTACATTTTGTACAAACGAACATAATAGCTTTATATTATTCATTATAATATATAGCTCTTGATTCATGATAGACTCAATACAATCACTAATAATTTATAAAAATAAAATATTATCTAAATTATATAAATAATGGATCTAGATTTAATAATGCCAAAAAATAATAATATAAGTAGGTACTTATTTCATATAAATACAATTTTACTATAAAAATAAACAATTAATTAATTAATAATAAGTTATTGGGTTGAAAGGAACAACTAATTACCTATACTGTAACATAAAATTAACCCAATAATACATAATTATAAAAAAATAGTATAATTCAAAATTTTTACCTACACTAGTATATACTTGGCTAGTTGAGTTATTTATTTTTAAAATTGTTTTAATTTTTTATTAAAAATGTTTTACTCAAGTAATGTATTATTTAAATTTTACTCATTTTATACTGTATACTGAATCAGTTATAGGTACAACTATAGTTATCCCTATTTAATGTAGGTGTACTTAATGCTGTCTTGTAAAAAAAACAACCCATAAATTGTATTTTCAGATTATTATCCGGGAGATTAGTATTATATATAGTAGGATAAAAACGAGGAAAAAACTTTTTAAAGTAAAGTAAAAACAATATTTTTAACACGAAATATAGTCATTAATATAAAGTTTTTCTCTTATATATTATTTATATGAAATGTTACAATTTAGTTTAAAGTGAAACATGATCACCACGTAGGTAGGTACATCATATTTTACTTAAACATTGATTTTTTTTTCGTTCAAATTTATTCATTTATAGATTTCGTATTTTCGTGACATTTTAATTTTATAATTTAAAACATAATAGTGATAAACAAATGTTTTATAGCACATAAAGAGTACATACCTATTTTTATTTTTATTTTGCACATCATATGACTCATTTTCACTCATACATGCGTTTTGGCTAATTTTCAGACATAAGTACAATATATTTTATAGAAATATTTGCAATAAACATTATTTGCCTAAGAAATTATTTTTGGCCCATCATAATTCTATTTTAATCATAATATAAATATATTAAATAATATATGTATTGTAAATACATAATAGTAGGTAACGCTTTGTTGTATAGTATGTATGTAAATATAAAATACATTTCGTCATTGAATAGGCCACTGTAATGGATATGATCAATTTAAATTCAATCATAGGTATAAGTACATCATTGTATATACACAATAAAAAACAATAAAAAAACCATTCTGAGCTAAGACGGTCAACCAATATGCTTATAAAACATTTTACTATTTTGAAGAATTTCATCAAAAATTTAAATACAAATACTTTAAAAAAAAATAATAATAATGTGGTGTTTAATGCGTAGATACGATATCAGTTTAGTTTATACATCTATAGTAATTACTATATTTAAAATACCTATTACCTATTATTTTACCGTATTATGGAAGATGGCTTTTAATAAGGTATATTGGTGGGTTCACTCGTGTTAATTGGTTGCCTGTCGTGTATAATCGTGTATCATTTTAATATATTAAATAGTAATTCAGACATGTCATAAGTGTTTAGTGTGTATATTTTGTGTTGGTCAATTCTTTAGTGTATATTTAATGTATAATAGATATAAAGTGTGTAACGAATATTAATTTGAGTTTTATTTTAATCCATCTATAATTAAAACTTATAAAATTGATAAACATTCTCAAGTCTTGGATATAGAAATTTTAAATTTAATGAATTTTTATGTTGTACATATTTAGATTTTGACCGTTTACTTCTACATTTTAAATTTAAACATTTATAAAAAGAATGAGACAATGTATATTTTTGGTATTTTTTAAGAACTTTAAGGTAAGCTTGTTGTTTTACTCACAAACAAAATAGTTGTATCATACCGCAATACCTAATATAAATTAAAAAATAGTCAACATTTTCAAAATATATAATTATTAGCTAAAAACACCAAAATATTTTGAATGTCTATTGAAAATAAAAATCAAATAATTAGTTAATACCTAATTTCAATTTTTTCGTTTTCCAAATACTAAGAAATTCTAGATCAGTTAAATCGATTGGTCAGATAATGCCGTTTAAGATCTACGAGTCTTTTTTCCATAACCACGCAGAATTCAAAAAATAATATTAATTATTAATTAATAAAAATAACAATAATAAAATTATAATATGTTTGTGAATAATAAATTATAATCATAATATTAGTAATTTATCATAAGAATTATGTATTAATTTAGATAAATGCATACTAAGTATATTTAAAATAAATAAATTTAATTAATTGTATTTATTTAAATATAAATATATTTATTTTACAAAGGTTTGTTTTTTTATCTGAAGACAATTTCTACTAGAAAATGTTCCATTGTTCCCCAATAATCAATTTCGAGGAAGGTTTATAGACATCTGGTAGCAAATAAGATCATATAGTGTCTTTGATGGTGCAAAAGTAGAAATTTAAATAATTTAATAAAAGTAATTTTTAAACTAATTGAGAAAAAATACGAAAATTTCTTAAAATTACAATATTATTATAAAAATAGTTGTTTGATAACCTTTATCGTTATCAAAATAAAGTTATATACTATTATCTACGCTCAGAATCGTTTCTCATCGTAATTTATCTTTGAATTCAAATACAAGATATATATTGACCTACTCAATCGAAACCTACTTAGTTATAACTACTTGCTTTTGTATATTTAGACAAGCAAAAAATATATTTAAAATGTCATTTATTAATCTTTTTTACACACATTATATGATTTATCGTTTAATTTTTGTCTTAAATCTATCTAAATGTTTTACATGTATTATACGTACAAAAGATATTATTAATATGCGTACCACTCACCATATAGATTAATAATATCTTTAATTTAAAATATTTGATAAGCTCTTGATAAATTTTAAATATTTATAATATGATTCTTTAGTATACTAGTATACTAAGTATCATGCAAATTTGTTTTATGTGCTTAAAATACATTTTAAAATAACATATCAACAAATCAAAAATACAATTTAATACAATATACACTAAATTTTCTGTACAAAATATTAAATTATATACCTGAATATTGAGATTAATTTCATTTTCTTTAATTGCTAATAGGTATATAGGTATATAATTATTAATTAACAACATAAATTGTATTAATACATTATTACAACATTTGACCACTTTTGAACCTAAGAAATATACGTTATATTAATCCCAAATCAATATTATTTTTAAAAAAATTAGCTCAAGTGATTCCATAATAACTAAATAAAATAATAGAAATTAAATTAATTTAAAATCTCTACAATTAATAATAATAACAATAATTAAAAATAATAATCAAATGATCATCGCCCTGTCATAAATGCTTGTCATTATTATGAATATTTTTTTTTTATTTTAATTATTCATACCAAAATCAATCTCGTTGAATGTTAGTAAGTTATTATAAGCTATAAACTACTTCTCGAGAGGTAGAAAGATAATTGATTTAAAAGAACGTCGTTTTCGTGATGCTATCTTTGTCTTACTAATGCATTACAAAGTAAACTTTACATTCAAAATAATTAATTATACTCTTATTTTATTTTTAATATTAAATCATCAAAATCAAAGGAAAGAATAATATCTAAAATTATTATTACCTAGGAACCCACATTTTGAAAATATGCTTACTAGGTACTTGATATATAATTAAAATAAAAAAATTTGCACTAATACCCTACCTATTGATAATATTACATTTTTAAATACAATTATGATACATAAGTTCACATACGTTTCACTATAATGTTAAAAATAATTCAGTTAAATGCGTTTGTAAGAATTGTTGTTTATGTTTAAATTAGATAATAATATTATTAGAAAATATTATTGGTAGCGCCCTCTAGTAATACATATCAAATACTAAATAGTATTAGTTGTAGAGTTATAATAAAGATGGCGTTACACATTACTTTCGTTTAAACGCAATAAAAACATTCGAAGATAACAGACGATAACTTTTAGAAAATGACTTCATTTATGATATCAGTCTTTAAGATACCTATTAATATTATTATAAAATTATTTATATTGGTTTTTAGTCAGCAAAACACTTAAACGTAAAAAGTACTCTAATTAATAGCTATTAAAACAATTTAAATTTCATTACGTACAAATTATTCCTTTGTCAGTTTGTCATCTAATATTGTTATTGAAAATCATAATAACTTGTACCTTATTTCTTACTAATACAGTAGTACACATATTATTTTATTACAGTTATCTCGAATATTTAATATGTAACTAATATGTTAGTTTTGTTTTAATTTACGCTACTAAAAAATTATAGTAACGAAACATTTCCTCACTAAATAGAAAAATAATATAATACTAAGTAGGTATATTTTGTTTGTTCTATCCAAGGTTTTTACACGGTGGCAAGGGGTGAATTTTATATAAATTGGTAAAAAGTAAAAATATAAAAAATCAGGTTTAAAACTTTAGGACATATTGATATAGGGAGGAATAAATCACTTATTTACTCTATACTATATTTAATTAAAGAAAAGTGTGATAATTTATAAACTATTATTGTAAAATTGATTCATTTACATAATGATCACTAACTAATAATGAATATTTACAGTATGATTCACTAAGCATGAGATTACCTCATATCTTTTATTAAAAAATGTTAACTTGCAGTTTATCGATTATCTAATCAATAGTTAAAATCAGTCTAGTACCTATTGTAAAACTTTCATTAATTTTCATTATTTCACATACAAACATAATCCAAATTGTTTACTCTAGTTATGCATATTTAGAAACATCATATATTATATTACGTAAACAACAGATTGATCTGCAATAAGCAGTTACATGTAACTTTATAAATATGTAATTAATTATAGTAACAAACATTGCTTTCCAGACTCAAAATTCATTTCATACATCAAAAAATTTTCAAATGACTTTTATTTTAAATTTTCTTAACTCTTATATTTTTTTGAAATTCTTAGGGCATTTTTAAAACTTGGCACAAAAAAAAATATGGATAACATTTTATAAAAAGGTACGTTACAATACACCAGTAAATAAAAAAAAAATTAAATAGTTCTTTTTATTCAGTATGATTTTACCTAAGTACCAAACAAAAGCGACGGAGACTAAACAACGGTAAGACAAATAACATTTTCGTCACGCGCATGCAGATATATTTATCGTTTTATTTACAACTTGTATCAATCGAAATAATGCCAAATTACGTAAATTAAAATAATGCAAAAGGTGTCATTGAACTATACATAAAATACAATTTTTAAGGGCATTATTTTTAAATTGTGAATTTTTTAGATATTTTAAATTAGCAATAATGTGAATTGTATAATAATATACTTATATTCCATTATCATTGACCCATTACACCCGGTATGTGCCTAACTTGTAAAAGAAAAAAAACAAGCACAACGATACTATAAAAAGTACGAATAAATATAGTTTTGAAACAATTTATGTTGATATTTTATTATAGTTCCAACTCACTAAGTCAATAATACGTGTAATATGTATGTATAGATGTAGACAATTGCATATAAAATGAGAGGGATCACTATTGCCTGAAATGCTTTCCTTTGTTAAAATGTATATTTCTACAAAATGCCCCTCTCTTTAATAGTAAGTAATATGTATTTATTTGTCTCACAGGTTTAACTTATTTAACTTATATAGTTGTATGAGTTAGTACTGGCCGAGAACAATATAGGCTTAATAGAAACATTTCTTTTAAACTGAATAGAAAAGAGCAATAATATAAAAATATAAAATTCAAATTTTTTGAAAATTATAATATATAATAAGCATGCGTATTGCGTATATAACTAAAAGCGATTATGTTAAATATTTTTTTCAATCTTAGACATTTAAAAATTTTACGATATAAACATTTAGATTTTTCTTTGTTGCAAAGAATATTACAAACATTTAATTTATTAAAATATTTCTGAAAAATAATTATCAATCGAATGTAAAATAAGCTACCTGTACAGTGTACAAATTTGTAACAATGAATCACTTGTACATAATCTTAACCAATAAAATTATCTTTTGAAGATTTTAAATATGAATTACGGAGAATTTATGAAGAATTAAATTATGAATATCATATTTTTAGATTTCTTTTAATAGAATTTATAGTTTTAAGTAAACAGACTTGCCAATTTAATACAAGGTTATTTAAATTACCTATATTCATTGTTATATTCAATATATTTTAAAGATAATTATTCATAAAGCATAAATTTTTTTTAAATAAAAATGTTTTATAAAAAACCATGTATTTTTCGAATTTTTATATGTTAGATATATTTGTTTTGTTTGAATAAATTAGCTATATCAATAAAAATGTACATAATATATTTAATAAAAATTTAAAAAATCAAAAAGAGTCAAATTTTTAGTCATTTTTAAATATCCCTCGTTGACTTAAATTAAAATATACAAAGTAATTAGCTGCGAGCTCACACCCATTGTGTAATAGCTAACTACATTTAATTAAATTTTTTTTTTGAGGAATTTTTGCACGGTTTAAAGACTGTTTTAAGTTGATACAAATTTCTAATTTACATATAAGTATTATTCATTTTGCTGTAAATTATTAAATTGGTTACTTTTTAGTACATGTTTATACATAAAAAATAGTTCTTACATTATTCAACTTATTATTCTAAGGATAGTATAGGTTAAAAGAAATTATGCTATAATGATTTGAAAATTATTATAAAATAATTAATATTAATACGAATACAAAAGTATTTTTAGTTTTATAAAATTATCATATAGTAGGTATAATAATTGTTACAACATTAAATATTACAAATATTTTATGTTTGATTAACGGTTATTAAAGATCATTATCCTTAGTATATCTACATAATATTTAATAACATAAAATGCATCACAATTTTCGAAAAAATCCCATACTTAACAATTTATTGTAAAAAGAGAGAGGTGGTTCGCATATAAACAAAGAAAGAAGTTTGTACCAAGAAATTTCACTCCTTAAAAAGTGTAATAAATTTAAAACTTCTAAATATACTAAAAAAATCCAAAAAAATGGAATTTTAATAAATACATCAATACAATTCAACAATAAAATATATAGAATATAAATTACTAATCACAAATATTATAACCATATGATCAGTAATTTTAGTTGAGCTTTCGAATATATAGTAAACAATTTATATTAAATATTAAACTTATACTGAATGATAATAAGAGAAAAGCAAAACATAGCCACATAAGAATAATATAATATAGTCATAAGTAGTCACATATGTAAAGAGTTGTACCTGTTATCCACACTCCTAATTTGGATATACCTTCAAATTGTGCATCGACTACACATTTTATTCACATTTAACCATTTACTTAATAAATATTGAACAAATAAAAAAACTCACCTCAGGTGCAAGCATTAAAACATCTTCAACAATGTCTGTGTCAAATACTCTATCCACATCTTCGTCTTCACTATCATTTTCTTTAGGTTCAGTTTTCACAACTTGACCACCGGGGTCTTGCTGCTGCTGATCGTCTCGGCCGTTCTCGTCACCGTCCACATTAAGCAAATATGCCTCTATATTTGATGGATATCGATCGCCAAATCTACCCAACGATAATAATTCGTCTAACAGCCATTGTCGATCCAAATACCGATCAACACTTTTGGGATGGATTTGAGTTAATGGACCAAAGCCATTTGAATAGCTATCGTCACCCCATCGATCCAAAGGTCCTACTTCTATTTCGGCCGAAGGTGCCGAAGGCCATATACCAAATGTTGGCCACAGACGATCGTAACCTATAAGACTTAACAGCAATGCCATCTGAAGCAACTGCTCCGAAAATCCTTTTTTAATTCGCAACATGATTTTTTTCTTATGTCTCTGCAACAGATCAAAATTAAGAGTTAAATATAAACGATACTCAGCCCAAAAAAAATATTTACATTTTTATACAAAATAATCTTTATTGCAGAATATTTATAAATAAATATTACCTATATACAGAGTTTACTAATACGTGCACAATAATATCATTAAAACTAGTTGCATAGATATACATTACGACATACACAATACCTACAACTAATATTATTGGTAAATATACCTAATACATATACTTAGTATTTATTATTATTATTATTATTATTAAAAGTAATAATATATTAAATAACAAATCTAATGCCTAGAATTTCACAACATCAACTTAATAATTCAGCAAAATATCACATTTTAATGATAAATAAATGATTAATAATTAATTTTAATATAAATATATAGGAAGATACCACAATAATATTTAATAATCCAACAAATTAAAAGGAAAATACAATTGATTTGAAAAAAGAGAACATAAAAGGCAATTTTGAATGATTTGCTCACACACCTTGAAAGTTGAATAAACCTTCAATGACTCAACCGGTTGTGTTTCACTCCTTATGCAGCTAGAATTGCTCGAAGCTCATGAGACATATTTTGAGGGTTATTAGTATTATTATTTCGTCATCTGATTCTACAATTTTATGAAATTGTGTTATGTTTCTGATACAAGTATAAATATTTTATATATTTTAACAACAGCTGCAAATAAATAAATTACGAATTGTTTTCTTTTAAAATGTGACTGTCTACAAAAATTACTCAACTCTTAAGCGATTTTTATTTTAGTAAATAAATCTTTTAGGTAATAGACATATATGTATAAAACAATATTCATAACCTAATTAATATAATAAAAAATATAGTATATTTAATTTAACTATTTTATTAATATTGAAAATCAAAAAATATAAAACAAACCATTTTATTTAATGTAAATCATGTTTTAATTTAAAAAGTGATTCGTACTAACCATTTTTAAATCAGGTTTAACAACACAGATGTCCTTGATAAAATCGTATACCTTAATAGTACAACACTGTTATAAGATATTAATGGTCTAGTAGCTGGAACGTTGTGAAAATATACAAACATAAAATAGTAAACCGACAAATAAGGAGTTAATTTTTTTAAACCATTATATTTTATATTGAATAAAAAGAAAGTGTAACGGAAAGAAGTCTAACAGCGATTGTTTTCAAATTAGCCGTTGCAACAAAGTACATTTAAAGAGAACGACGTACACAATTTTGGCAAAGGTCCCATAAGTGTGTGTGTTATTAATTGCGTGAGAAAAATTTACATTATAGTGATGATCACGAGTTCGTTGATCTAGAAAAGAGACAAAACAATATAAAATTTACAATTTTCAGGTCATGGGTAATGTATTTATAGGAAATTTATTCAATTATTTAAAAGAACTTTTATAACTTACTGTGCCAACAAATATGTATGTAAATGTATTATATTTATTATGATTTTATGAATTTGTTTAAAAATAAAATCACTTTGTTCGATATTTGTAAAGAAGAAATTAAAGACAAACCTACCACAATAGTTTAAATTGTGTAAAAAGATATGAATATTCCATTTATAAATCATACACAATAATATATGGATTTATTTTCAAATATTTATATTTATTTTCTAAGCATTATAAAAATAAAGAACTATGTAGGTATATAAAAAAAGGTTAGGTGGTCAAGTGGATAAAGTTCTGCTGTACAGTACAAGTATCAAGTGAACCTCCGACAAAGAGTAGGTTACTATAATGAATGTGTTAAATTGGCCGAAGCCATATTCCTCAAAAAACGAGATAACATTTAACCTCACTGTCCATTTTTCTCCAAAAAAAAAAAAAGGTTGGTTTCCATTCTCCTCCACATTATTTTTGACTAAAATAATGTCTATTTTCCTTCAATATTTTAGCCAGTGTTGCGTTCGGTAATATAAAGATACAGCAAAGATTAACCTGACACAATCACAGTTTTGAAAAATTCAAAGTCTTGGTTTAATTCAAGAACTAAATGTGAAAAACGTATAAATGTGAACAGACATGTACATTTCAGAAAATACTACATTTATTTACTTACATTTATTTGGGCGAAATCATCATCTTCATTATTACGAACTACCAATGCATGTGAGTCATTCCATTCACAATTTAAAGAAAATTTATATAAAGAAAAACCAAACATATTTATGTGGCTCAATATTATGAAGCGAATCCAAACTTATATTTATTGTTAAATAAGAAATTCATACTCCAAAAAAATCGAAAGACAGCGAACAAACAAACGTCGTATTATTATACTTTACTTTATATTATACAAAAATATAAATAATATTATATACTATTTTATTATTTTATTTATTAGAGTAGAATGGACAGTGAAGGAAAATAGTATGTCCTTTTAGAGGAAAATGGACCCGCCTGTTAAATTTGAATGCAATGATAGGTTAGGTATGTCATTGTATACGAAAAAAATTCTAAACGGAGATGATTTGTCAGCCTAGGATATATATTTTAAATTGGGTGGTGAAAAGGTAGTTTATATTTTAATAACCTGAATACCCCAAAATTAAATCTTGTAGAGAAAATGAAAATTTAAACAACTGATGTATTTTTCAAGTTTCTACGACTAGTAATTTTAAGCTATAACAAAAATTTAAAAATTATTTGATAATAAATCGTTATTTTATAAGTAAATTTTGGATTTTGTAAAACATTAAACTTAAAGATATATTTTTCAATTCGCCAACGTTCAAGTTCTTTTATAATTATTGTAAGCTAAACTTATGGAGAATCTTGTATTAAATTATCAATTCTTAGCTACTTATACAAATTTTTATCAATATTTGAACTTCAAACGCTAATAAAAAAAAGTTGTGCCTATATATTCTTATAATTTTTGAAACACTATAAGAATAACTCATGGTGAACTTTGTATTAAATTTTCAAGTAACAATTATCAACATTTATACAAAAAAAAATGAATACTTCATACGCCTATAAATAGCTTTAAATTAAGCGAAATATTTAAACAATTGAATTATGTAAAGAAAATGCCAATCTAAATAACTGGTGGAATTTTTAAGTATCTAAGACTTAAATTTTTTTAATTATGACAAATATTTAATTTCGTTTGAAGATAAATCGTAATCGTTACGCGATTTCGTAAAACTTTAAAATTCAAACGCTCATAATTTTTTTTCCTATAACGACACTTTGAGTTTTCTCTATAGCTATTTAAAGAAAAACTAATGAACATTTTAGTGTGGAATTTTTTAACTTTAGATATGAATACAAAAAATATTATGAATTTTTAACTTTAAAATTACTTGCAATTATTAAATACAACTTATAAGAAACATTGTATTAAATTTTCAAGTTTTTTGACAACCAATATTTTTTTATTAACATTTAAAAAAAAATACATAGAATAATCGATAATTGCAGTTGTCTATAAATAGATCTATTATATAGAAGCCTATTTAACTAATATAAACAATTGATGAAAATGTCAAGTATTTGCAGTGATTAGTTTTAGAGTTACGAAAATATAAAAAAATCGATTTTATCAAAAACTGGTTTTACGTGAAAATTCCCGTTTTCCTATTACTTTTTTTGTTGTTTTTCCCGATTAATTTATAATGCACCAATAATATTCACTTTACCATCGGAACCCACCGATAAAAATTAAAGCATTATTTCGACAACTTATGGTGTACATTAACACAAAAACAAAACAAAAAACACACACATCAATACATTCGTCACTCCGTTCAGAATCTATAACATATAATTTCTTAAAAGAAGATTAATATTCATCATCTGATTACCATCTATAAATATATATAACTAAAATTATTGTAAAATTTTAAATTAAAAATCGTCTTTATGTTAAGCGTGTAAATAAAATAATGATAAAATTGAATCATATTTTAAATTTATTTTTAAACAGATTATATGAATTTAAAAAAAATAATTATTTAAGTAGGTACTTATAACTCATTTTAAAATAGATAAATGAAAAAACAAATTGCTTGGATACAGTTTATATTCTTTTCTACAAATTAGAATTTGTATAAATTTGCTGTAATATTAACTATAATTAATTTTCGGTACACCGATTTTCTATATTATGTTACACATGTAAAACAGACAATAGGTACATACAGGATCTACGCATCTTCTTAATACGACTGTAATTGACTATTATTCAACAAATATTTATTTTAATTTAATTTTACAAATAATTACCGCTCATATGAACTGAATACATATTATAATAAGCTAATGTCTAACTTGACTACTGATTACTGATCAAAGCCCACCAACGGGATAGTGTTAAATAATGTTATACTATCTACGCAGTTTTTAAATCGTTAAATGAACTCCGCTACTTAATTTCATCAAATTCCATACATTTATGTAAACAAGAAATTATGCAACTAAAATCAATTATAATGATTAAGATTTTTGTTATTAAAATAAAAACTTGAAAAAATAATTGATATAACATCTGAACAAAAACGACACTGAACATCATTGAGTTATATAAACTTTAAATTCTTGTATGACAGGTAATGCTGGTTTATTATTTATCTTACAATAATTTAGCCAGAATTCTTTTTAAAATATTTAAACGGGTTCAATAATTAAAATTACCTTATCCTTGTTGGTCAGCTAAGTATAAAATTAAACCCAGGATTAATTACATAATATTATATCATTATATAATTAAAAACCTAGTTACCAGCTAGAGCTCTCTGTATAGGTATTAAACAAAGTTTGTAGCTCATTATTTTTGCATATTAATTTAAATATTCAAAATCACTAACCAGTACAAAGTATTCATTAATTTGTATAAGTATTTTTAAATAAATTGTTTTTTTATTTATTTTACTTATGGTGTTATATCTACAGTTAACATAACATTTAACAATTATTAATAAATGTAAGTGTAAAAAAAATAATTTATTGATAGAGGTAGTAAAAATTAAAGAGGTTTACAAATTAAATTTTATTTTTAAAAAAAATACTTTGAACTTAGTTGTTCTAATTAAATGTCGACTGAAACCAATCAAACAACTATCAAATTCCCAATAAAAATTTCTGAAATATTAAAAAGTTTAATGCATGCTTGTTTATTATTTTACAGTTTATATCACAATTTTCCAATCAATAACATAATATCTACCTTGTTGATTAAACTAACATAGTAACATCAAAAATTAGGTATTAAAAATAACAAAAGATATAATTATCAGTCTCTTTGTGGTCTAAAACTGTATTATCAGTACAATCCATATTACATTATAGATATATAATCTTATATAATAATTAAAACAACCTAACCTCACGGGTTCTCAAGCTATCAACGTTGACAGTATTGATAGTTGATCAGTAGTAAAATCTACTCAGAACTTACCTAAATCAAGAAAAACTAAAACAATACATAACAGAAAACGGAAAAATGTATTTACACAAACCCAGTTTTTGACAAAATCATTTTAATTAAGTTTTAATAACTATAAGAACTTCAAATATATACAAACTATTTAAATTAGCATTTTATAGACAAGGTGGTAAAATTTTAAAACATTTTGTTTTCATTTAAGCTATTTATAAATATTTAATTTAAAAATTAAACTTTTTTTTTACTTGAGTTGATATTAATGTTTGTTTCTAGTTCAAAAATCTTAAAAGGGTAATACAACTGTATAAATTATATTTCTATAACAAATAGTAAAAAAATAAAGTACTTTTAGTGATATAAATATATTATATTAAGATATCTTGAAAAAATTAGGGCTGCTCATCATCTGTGATTAGAATTATTTTTGTATAAATATAATGATATACAATCTAGTTCAAATAAAACGCATTATTTGAAGTGACCTATTCAATAATAAATTACAGAAAGTACACTTAAAGTTATACAACAGAGATAATTGTCTAGTTATGTAAACTTAAAATAACTTAAATATATTATTTTACATCATGTGTATTAATATTTTACTGTTAGGTATGTATCATTTGTACAAGTCATAGACCATAGTCTAAAAACGATTGGTGTAATACATTGTGTTAAACTGTTAAGAAATACCAACTTTGTAATACCAACAACATTGAAGAAGAAACATTTACATGAAATAAAGTTCATAATTATTCAATGCAATTCCACAACTTAGCACAATAACACAAATAACATTAATGAAACAAATATTAAATATATAAACATATAATATACTGACAGTCTGAAGAACATATTGTTTACTTGTATTCTATTATAGTATATTATTTTTAATTATTATTATTACTAAACATATTTTTAAAAAGCTCTCAAGTTTATCTAAATTAGAATTGTCTACAAAATCCATTGTGGTGAACCTATTAATATTTTTGTTATGCTTATGATATTTCTATTTCATATACTTAACATTTAAATGCCTATATCTGATTAAATTTTAGATAATACTAGAAAAATCTGCTCTTATAGTGTTCTAAGTAAAACATATTTTACTTAATAAAACTGTAAATCTAATTCTCAATACCTAATTAATGTATATAATTATATATTTAACTTAAAATAGTATCTTTAGTTTTCATAAGATACTTTATTGTTGCTAGATATACATAGTATGTTGAAAACATATTTAAAATAATAACATGTCAGGTATATAGATTCAGTTAATATAATAAATGAGAAGAGAGGTAACAGTTTTAACTATTACTTGTTATATTTAATCATAATGAATACGTAAATTAAACAAAGAAGTACTTATAAATATGAATTATGATACAAGAAAGTGGTACAGATTAATAAATAAATAATAACTCACTATTAAACCTCAATTACTGTTTAATGATAATATTTTTTTTCATTCAATAAAACAAACAAAATGACTTAATTGGGATAAACATTTTAAAATTCAAATAAAAGAAATTAGTCAATGTTTAAAAATAATATAGTTCCCTAATAAAAATTATTAATGATAAATAAATAGCTTAATTTGGTTATAAATCATATAAATTTATAAAGATAATTAAATTAATGTCCCGTTATCACGCAAATTAAAAAAATTGAATTACCTACATATAATTACCTCATCATTTCTACAAACAAATTATACTTGTTTACTGAATTCCATAAAAATAAAACCCATTTCAATTTCATAGATAGTTAATACAAATAAAGTATGGATTAAAAAAATTAAAACCAATTATCTACTTACTCTTTTGTTATTAGTTATAAAGACTTGTTTTTGTTGTATGTTTATAAGAAAATTAATATTGTTTTAAAAACATTCAGGATGTCATACCCAAATGTTTTATTTATGCTTAAAAATGGACAAAATACTAAAATTTATATTCAGCAGATCCAATTTTGTGTTTTTAGCTTAAATATTCAAATTAATTGATCTGATATCAAATTTAAAGGTCGAAACATATTTGGCAAACATATTATCATAAGTGTTTTACAATATTTTAATTTTTAAGCAAGTTATGAGTGTTTATAAATATAAATATTATATACCTGAACCTACTCAAAATTTGCTTAAAAATATAAATACAAATCCAACAAAAGAACACAATGGTACAATTCACTCTAATACCTATTCAAACTAACAATACAACATTGGAACTACTGAACTTAAATTTTGGTATATTCTTTATTAAGATAAGCTTGCCATTCGTACCGGTTTTAACAGCATGTTCCGGTGTCCCGGTGTAGCCGAGCGAAATTCAAAAATAACTTTAATATTGTATTATAGCTGTTTTTAAAAAAATCCATTCAACAGAAAAATATCAAAAATAGCTTATAACTAATAAATGTAAATGAAATAAATGTAGTTTACGTAAAAACAAATGTATTGGTTTATTAATTTTAAATAAAATAACGGATATTTATTATTTCCATATAATTATACTAACTATACTAAAAATTAAAGGGTTATTTAATAGTATGATGTCCCGGTTTGATGATTTTAAAATCTAGCAACCCTATATCAAGATGAAGACAACACATGTGAGTATGAATATATGATATTATTAGTATATAAAAAAGGAACACTGAATAATAAATTTAAAAAAAGGGTAATGCACATTTAGGTTTTATCCCAGATGTAGATACAAATTACAATTACAAACACTAAAGTTAAAATTATACCTACATACTAGTAAGAAACTATAAAGTGGAAGTTAATACATTACTAAAATAGAAAAAAGTTTAAAATATTGGCTTAAAAGTTACTGCTATGGTAACTGCTTAAATTATAATTTAATTAAGTTGAATTTATTAATGTTTAATCACAATTAAATTAATTGCATAAACTTTTGATTACTATTAATAAATTTAGTTCGTAATAAATAATAACTAAATACTATATATTATTTTCCTCTAAATGTATATTAATATAATTAAGTATGAAACATTTAATAAAATTTAACACCTGTAGATATAGTTAACATGTTGACTGCCACATGGCCGCCGGCAGTCATCTGTAATTCTCAAATTGTATGCATTTGTGACCGCCAGCGCCCTAGTTCATTATTACTACCAAGCCATATGACCGCCGGCGACCATAAATGTATTTGGTTTTATATTATTAACTTTTCTATAGCGCTACAATAAAGCACTAAAATAATTTTAAATTTATTTTTAAATTTACATTTAAAAATTAAATAAGGATTTCGCATTGCACCTAGATACTAAATTATCAGAATTACAGATTTTATTTTTCATAAATAATACAGTGTTGTAATTATTAGATATATTGGCAAGATGCAATTTTCAAAAATGTACAATGTTCTTAACGGACTTATTAAATTAATGCTAAAGTAATAATATTAACATGGTAACAAAACAACAAATATGTTATGACTATTATGTAACCTAATTTAGCAGGTCATTGTATTTGTTAAGCAGGAAATGTGTAGAGCTGGCTACAAATTAAAAATGAATGACGACATTTGAGTATTGAAACTAGTTGTTTGTGAATTTATTGATTTGAATGTATACAGTAAATAACATTCTAAATTAATATTAATATTTTATTCAATTTTTTTTCCATAATTTTCAATAAGTTCTTGTAAATAAAGACATAAACCTTTAGACGGGCTTTTAGATAAACTTTAAATATATATATATATATTATACATAACATAAATAAACCCCCGACTTCATTTCAATAAATAATATGATATAAGTACCTACCAAATAAAATATTGTAATTAATACATCAGTGGTAGCATGGCTATTTTTTTCTAGAAGAGCACAACTTTCTATTTACATTGTCATTCCATATTTTTTTATTTATTAAATAGTAATGTTTGAATAATTTTTAAGTGTATATATATAATAGAATCTGTTTAAGAGAATTCAGCGCAATATTTGTTTTCTCTCTCAGACCCACGCACAACATAGATAAAACTTATTCACCTAAAATAGTTTTTCTATGATTTTTGAGTAACCTTAGAGTAAAATTACCTATTACAAAAAGAAAGAGAGAAAACAAACAGTGCGCTAACATCCTTTTAAGGCAACTAATATATCAGGTAAAACAAAATTTTCTTCACTACTTTTTCATCAAACAAAATTCAATATTAGCTCAATACCACGTATAATATCTTTTATAAGTAAATGATATTATGTCAACCTGTGGGCATATGGTACATAGATCATAACAAAATAATAAGACCAATGGTGTTTGAAAAAAAATTCTTTTATATTTTGTTATTGTATAGATACTAGTGATCGCCTAACAATCAACATGTACATCAAAATCATTCCTTGAATGGGAATCAAAAATAACATTTTATTTAGACGTCTATGATAACTTCTATGATATTTCTATATTCATGACATCTATTATTAAATTCAATATACTATAACATGAATAGCTCAATTTAAGAAAATATTTTCTTTCTTTAATGAAACATATAATTTTAAAATTATTTAGTAATAAAACAATTGAAAATGAAAATGGCAAATCAATAATTACCGACTAAGATCAAATATAAAATATAGTTTATGCAAGTATTAGAAAAATAACAATTAAATCTATGAATCAATGATACTGTTTCTATACAAAGGCAACTAAAGAAAAAATGTATAATTTAATTTCTAAATAATACCTACACACACTGAAAAAAAAAACAAAAATCAACAATTAAAGTATTGATTTTATAAGTGTTTAATATCTAATTACCTAAATTATAAAATTATGTGGTAAAATAATACCATCATTTCTAAACAAGCTACATCGATTTAAAGTTATTTACAAAAACATTATTATTCTATAATTCAGTCAGAAAAGTATCATGCTACATATTATATTAATAGGTATTTTATACTATTCAACCCAGTAGATTGATATTTAGTTTTATATTAAATATAATAATAACATTAAAAAATTATATTTAATGAATCTCTTGCAATACCTTAAGATGAAAGTTAAAATTGTCCCATAAAATAAAGCTTCATGACAACAAGTGAGTAGGTAGTAATATTAACTTGAGGCACTGCGTCGAAGACGATTACGCACAACAACAGCGTTAACTTCGGCCGAAAACAAATCCATTACAACGATATAGTTCACACAAACACATTTTGTTTTAACACGATAAGTCTAACACACGAAATGGCGAAAGTAATAGGAAATAATCACAAGCAATAAGTGGAAAAACGACAGCAAGCTCGATACCGCAAAAAATATTTAAAAAAATCGTCACACCTAATAGGTAGATCCAAGCGAAAAATGACCACAACAGATAACACGGAAAATCCAATTTCATAAAAAAAAAGAGAATAGGGAAAAGAAGAAGGGCTAGCAAATGATAAGGACCGTTGTACAATATATTATCTTTATAATCAGGTCTTATCATATTATTTATATTCTTATTTTTTATCACTATTTTAAATTTTTATATTTTAAATCTATTGTTTTTTATTTTAAATTTTTTATAATTCACATCAAGTTTTTCATCTTTTCTTAGTGTATGCTAATAATTATTATAGATTCAATTTTAAAACAAGTGTAATAATCGTATTCCAAGTACAGTATTAGCACTATGAACAAATTATGTCATAGCCAAAGGTAATATAACTACATATTATATTAGTATAATTATGTCCGTATTACCTATATTAGTTTAATTTTCTATCATATTTACAGTATTGTGGGCAAAAGCTTTGAATACTGGCAAAATATATATGATCAAGGTATTATTGATCTCCATATAATTCATCTACGACTTAACCATTTAACATATGCTCTCAATCACAACTTGATTACCAATGAAGAATATTATAAATACCGGTTAAGCATAACTGACCAGTATAATCCATCTTATACGGACTATAAACCATGTTCACTAATGGATTTTTGCAAAACGTTAAAGAGACATAATGTAATGGGTAATCTAGAAAAAAATAAACCATTGATAACCTATAAACATTCTGAAGAATTAATTTGTAAAGTACAAAATAGTATTATAAATAATTTTGAAAATATCAACCAACAAAATAGGGAGAAGGTTATTGTGCATGAATATAATCTAAGTAAAGAACAAGAAAATAATAATGATCAAACTGAAATGCCAAAAAAATCTAGGAAGAAACGTAAGAGAAAGAAAAAAAATAATATTAACAATTGTAAAAATATAGATCATTACAAAACTGTAGTAATAAACAATTCTGAAAATAAATGTGATGAAATAATTAAAAATTCTATTGTTACACCAAAAAAGCCCGTAAAAATATTTATTCGTAAAATGAATAAAAAGGACAAGAGCCAGATTGACGGAAAGAAATCATTGGTTTCAACTCAAAGATCTGTTAGAGATATGTTTAGTAAAATGCTAAAGCAATTTAAAAAGGAAAGACAATAAAATTGTAATGTTCATTTTTTTAATAATAATTTATCATTTTTAAATCTTAGCGATTACAACAATACACAATTACTGTATATTGCATAATATTGATGTTCTATACATCTTCTGTGATTTATTATAGTTATAATTTATAATATTGTATGGATTTTTAAAAACTATTAAAGTGAATTTTCTTTTTATTATTATAAATGTATAATATAAGTACTACCTATATAATATCACATAACTATTTATTCTACCTAGATGAACTTAAAGTATTCACAGATACACATTGATGACTGATGTATTCACTGTCTAACATTATATTCAAATATATAGAATAACCTAACAACTATATAGTTAATAGGTCTATGGATATAGAATGATTATTATTATCAGGGTTGTTTTTATATTATCACACCCCTTGTCATAATAATTTTATCAATAAAACTTATTACACCCTTATCAAATTTTCAAGTATAATAATAATGTTATTTTATCAAAATAAAATCATTAAAATCCATGTAAACCATAAATTTAGACGTCTTAATTCGTGCTATAATCTATTAATTCTAGTTATTATTTATTAATTAGATTTATTTCATTAAAAGGTTTTCAATTGTATGATTTTTTTTTTTTTAAGTTTTATTATTGTATATGCAAAATTAGTATTTAACTAGATCAGACTACAATTTTAAAAGACACATATTATAAGTAATTATTAGATATGACTGATTCTATAAACAAAGAACTTGTTAAACAAGTACAATTATCACTATCTAAATATATAAATAAACCACAGTTAACAGAGAAGCTACTTAATAAACCACCATTCAAATTTCTTCATGATATTGTAACAAATGTAAGTATTAAAATAAGTATAACTATAAACAAAATTGTCATCATTGATATACTTAATTTAACAAATGTATTTTATTAAAATTAATATTTATGCTTCTTCATAGAATTATTTAATTCCAATAGTTTCTATTTAACATTTTTTATGTTATATTACTGTTGAATATATTAATTTATCAAGTTTATTAACCCCAAATAATTTTAATACCAGTTGTTTTTCTTTTTTATAATTATATTATTTTAAATAAAAAATTTTAGTCTACGAGTTTTGTAACATGCTTATTGTTTTAATTATAAGTATTCAGTTAAGGAAATTAAAACTATGTTTAAAATAAAACATTTTTTTTAATATAATAATTTAATAACCATTATTAATAAATTCAAAGTACCTATATTAAAAATTTTAATAGATAATTTTAACTTTTTAGGTCATCCAGAAAACTGGTTATTTAAAAGGTGTTTTTACTGATGAAGAAATTATATCTACAAATGTTACTACAAAAGAAACTAAAATCAAGTTTTTAGAAAAACTTATAACTGCCATTCGTAAGTTTTATAAGACAAATTAAATTTTTATGTAATTTCATCAAATTCTTGAGTACCAAATAATTATCATCAAAACCTATTTAATGTTTTAAAAATGTTTCTTAGTTCTGAACATCTCTTCATAAAAAATTATACAGAGCTAAAAATATGTACTCTATTATTATTTTAAATTTTAACTAATATTTAAACAACATCTTACTCCTTTAATTACAATATTTTATTTATTTAATAATATTTTGCTTTCAGAATCAACAACAAATAAAACAATATCAGCAAGACCCTCTAAAATTGTTGCAGGACTTGAAGTAGCAAAGACTTTAGAATTGCTTTTAGCAATTGCTTTTGGAATAGAAACAAAAGTAAAATATATTTTTTTATTAATGACTATAGGCACAACTAAATATATATATTTAAGTATTCTGCTATTATGGTCATTGGGTTATTAATCATTGCTCAGTGAAAAAATCAGAAACTAGAATCTTTTATGTTTGGTGGTAATAAATTCTTGTTTATTCTCTTCTTTTAGTTATGCCTATGATTATGACTATAATAACTATTGTAAGTTATTACCTATTTTAACATACATTTATATCTAGAATAAAGAAGTTAAGGAACAAAGTTCAACTAATACAAAAACTAAAAAACCAGAAACTACAAAAAGTAATAATCAAAATAAGACAAAATTGTTAGAAAAAACCAAATCACTAGAAAAAAAAGTAAAAGAAAATATTGATCATGATTCTAAAAAAAAAATACAAAAATCTGATAGTGTGGAATCATCAGTTGTTAAAAACGATGAACCCGAAATGGATACAACAACAAAACCTGATGAAGAATTCTCTGTAAAACCGGTTGATGAAGAAATAAAGAGTGTTGTGGATAGTTCTAAAACCGAGTAATTTAAGAACCTTTACATTATATATTATTTATGTAGCAGTTAAAATATTAATTTATGATTTAGAGAACATAATGAAAACAAATTACAATCGGCATCCAAATCTAAATTAGAAAAAAAAGATTCAGAATCAATAGAAAAAACAAACTTAGAAGAGAATCCACTTCGAAAATTAAGTGAAACGCATGATATTAGTAAACCAATAAGGCCCAAAAGTTCAAGACCACCAGCGCCAAATCGTCGTCCTCAATCAAATACATATGCAGAGTAACTAATAACATTTAAATTAGTTAAATATATTTTATTTTATTAAATTACATTTGTTACGTTTTAGGATTCCCAAACATTCGGACAACTTTTTTTCAAAAAACGATGATAGAATAAATGATATTGATGACAATATTGTTACAATTGAAGTACTAAATGATAATAAGTCAACTTATGACTCTTATACCCAGGTAACATGATTATTTTAATAATTATGGCAAATTTAATTTCTAAAAATACTTGAATTTATATTAGGAAGATGGACAAGGGCATCTTGTATCACAAATACTTCAAACGCAACTAGAATTTAATAATAAAAAGAAGACAGACTCTTCCAAAATAGTATGTTAAATTATATTATTATATTATATTGAGTTTTATGTATAAAAAAAAATGTATCATCTTAATATTTTTATTTTAGGAATGGGAAGGAAAAAGTGCTAAAGATCAAGAAATGTTAACTAAAGAAATGGATACAATCAGGCAATTTATTCAGGATATAACAAAATCTGCAAATCCATTGAGTAAACTTATCAACAATATGCAAGAAAATATTGATCAAATGAATCGAGAATTGAATTACTGGAAGAATTTTACTGAAAAAACTAATGAAAAGCTTGATATACAACAGCGGTAAACTATAAATTCTAAATTCTAAAATTAGTTTTATTATTATTAACTAATTGAATATCATTATTACAGAATAGCTGAAGAAAAAATTAAACCAATGGTAATGTTATTAGAAAAATTGACTACTGAAGTTAAAGATGAATTAGAAATGATGGATTACTGTAAAGCAAACATTATGAAAAATAAATCTCATATTAATTACTTAATTTCAGAAAGATTTATGTTAAAAAAATAATTGTTTTTAAAGTTTAGGAAATATTAATTTTATGTTTTTATTGTTATTTATTATTTAACTAAAAAAATGTACTACTTAGTTTATCACTGAAATATTTTGATCTCACATTAAAAGTTACAAGATTTAAAAAAGAAAAATTTGGTATTTATCAAAACACAGGAACTTTTTACAGACTTGTATCAAGGCCTGAATCAGATACATATCACTAGGATATAGTACATAATTATGTCTTGTCCTCTCAAATTTTCTTATTAAAATCTTGATAACATTTTTTTTCTCACATTATCTTAATAAAATTATTTAAAAAGAAACTAAAATACTATTATTTTTATCACTGTAACTACCTATTTAATATCTCCTATATCCTAAGGCAAATATTCAAATTTGCTTTTCATATAATACACTAATACAGGTATAATATTTAATACTGACGATACAGTTTGACTCAGCCATGCTGAGAATTAGATAAATATTGGTATTCATCTAAATGTACATGGCAGAATGAAATAACATGTACAAAATGCAACATATAAATAATTTATTTAACAATTTTTCATTTTATAAGCATAAAAAAAATGCTTGAATAATATTCATCTGAAACTTAAGTCTGATGAAATAATATTTTCTTAATGTGATTAATGTCTGATTATACAGTTTTTGATGCCTTTGGGCTAACAAATTTCTTTTTGTGTCCACATTAAGCTAAACCTAAAAAAATATAAATTATATTTTACACAACATTCGTACTAAAATATTGTTACTAGCAATGGCATAAATATTTTAAAAATCACTAAGTACCTACAACATTTTGTTTTACACTTTTACCTATATTTACATAGTTAAGATGTTTCATAAAAACATTGCCTAAATCTAAAAAATAACAATGTGAAGTTACAAAGTTATTTTCACTCCAATATTTAACATGTATTGGTATGATCATTCCCTAGATGTGTATTGTGTACCTACCTACATTTATAATTATTGATCATCCTCTTGATAACAAAAATCTATTTTATATTTTGCGCACGTTCCCTGTTCCAAACTATCAAAATTAAATATTAAATAAATATATATTTATTTTATTTGATGATTTTACGCCCCGAAGAGCATTTAGTCATAAAATACAGCAAGTAGATAAATTATATAAGTAGATAATAAAATTAATACAATTATATATTAGGTAACAGGTAATGAAGATAAGTGAGCTGAATAGAAATAAAAAATAAATTTATGTTTTTAAGGGCCAATATTATACTTGTATTTGCATGATAATTAAATTTGGAATTTCACTTTAGAGGTCCAACAAATGAGCAAATTTAAAATTGTTTTTACATTTAGGAAAATGACGTACGAATTTCGGAAACAAATTTCTTTATATGTACCTTAACGTGAGCGTGAACTTTTTTTTTGTTTTACTTCTTCATTTTTTGACTTGTCAACATTACTTTTTTTATGATTTTTTTGCATCATTTCACCACAATCCAAGTCTCCCAATTTTCTTTTTTTAGCTTTAACCCTGTCGTCGACTCCTAGAAAAAAAAACACAAATTAACAAAATTTTTTTAAAATACTTTAAAATTATACGGATAACAATAAATGTGTATTAAGATGTATTATTTCTAATTCATATTTGGAGATCAACATTTACTTACATAGGTATCTGCATATTAGGTATATTATTAATCAGAACATATTATGGTACTTTTAAAATGTAATTAAATTTAAATAAATTACGCTACAAAAGTACAGTTTAATACTAAAATACTAAATGTCACCAACCTATTGGCTGATGGCCATTACCTACCTAAACTAGATAGGTAACTTATGATAAACCAGATACTTGTACCTAGTGAATTGAAATAATTAATCTCTAGGTCCTAGGACTATCCAAGTGTAGCCTACTATTCAATTTCCCGGTGACCTGTTTGACATATTGTTTTAATAAAGAGTGACTGTAACTTATGAATTATGATTATACCATGTTTAAAAATAGATAATACAAACATTTTACGAAAATCTCAAGTATTTACGGTCGGGTTTTATATTAATTTCTAACTACATGTATTCTCGTAATTTTTGAGATTTTTTTAAAATTCAAAATTTAAATGCTTTAAAAAGAAAATAGTAACCACCTGTTATATGTTTTTGATATTTTTTAACTGGGAAATTAACCAATTATTATGAACCTAGTATTTAATGTTCAAACATTTTTACCCATTCATAAATATGTTATCGATATTTTCAATACATTTTGTGATAGACACAAGTTATAATATAGATAACAAAGAAATCAATTTAACCGAAAATTGATTTAGCCTAAAAATTCCCATTTTTCCTTAAATTTTTGGTTGTTTTTTCTTATTATAAAAGAAGGGTTGGTACCGAATTGGTTCCCGAGCTCCTACTCCATGTACCGAATTGGTTTCCGTTTAATTACGCACATTTTCCTTCTTAATTTTACAGGCATAGAACTATCAACTTAAAAGTAGGTTTGATTAATGTGCGTTAATGTGTGTTATAAAAAAAAATGATATAATATATACAATTTTAAACTCAGTCATACTATTTTCCAAGTGTTTGTTATTTTTTTTTTGTTTGCTAGTAAGTTTCCTGGTATTATTACTTCGAAATTTAATTTAATTTAATGTCTGAATGCTGTTTAAAATCTCCATAAAATAAAATATATTAGGATGGATATTTTGCTAAACTTCCAATATGTATATAAATATATTGCCATCTTATTTTATTTTATAGTATTATACTATAGACTATAGAGTGTAACTATTAAAAACTAAAAATTAACTGTACACAATTGGGTCAATTGGGAACCAATTCGGCTCAACCTAATAAAATACCTTTTTCAAACGGGAACTAATTCTTAAAAGAAGTGCCTGCTGAAAATTTTAAATTTTATTTTTTTAAAGTACAAACTTAATCATTTTATATTTTTATCGATTACTTATCGTGTACATTGTGTATAGTACACACCACACAGACATCAAAACAAAAAAATCATTGTAAAATCAAAACATTCATCGCTCCGCTCAGAATCTAAAATACGAAAAACTTGGAATATTAATTGAAACCAGTTTTTCAAACTATTATTAAATAAATATACTAAAAACAAATTATGTATAGGTATATCGTAATTAAATTTATAGTATAATTATTACCTACATTTATTAGTATTATTGGATATATTTTAATATATAAAAATAACTCACAGGTCTCTATTCTCTAAAATGTTTAAATATGTGTTTAAAGCCCTAAAATATTTGTTGTGCGATTTGTGCCTAATGGACATATTCAAAAACGAGGTACATTTACAATTGAAAAATAGGTATTTTACAACAGAATGACTTAAGATTTTTCCCAATTTCTTTGATTATTATTTATTATCTCATATCTAAATAAATAGGTACGTATTATTATTGTTACTTAAATACCAGAACTTGTCGACTTGATATGTTTGGCTCTCGAATCCAAATCAACTGTTTCGTTAATTTGTCTTACTTTGCAAGGCATTATACGTGAGAAACTCTAAAAATGAAAAATAAATGCTTTATTTTTATCGAAAATATAGTTACCTACAGTTTTTTATTATTTATTGGTCGCTATTCTCAATTTTTTTGTTATATCTTATATAAATATAGGCCATAATAAATACACAATAAACATTAAATACATTAACTATTAGTAATATTAATGTCACTAATTACTTATTGCATTATCATAGGTATACAATGTAGAAATGTACTTTATTATATGTGTTGTATAGGCCCTGACTGCGTAAAAATAGCTTTATTATATTATTTTTTTATTATTTAAAAGTATTGACGCGTAATTATTTTAAAGTAGAATAGGATCTAACCTAGTAAATTCTAAAAAATACTGTTTAGCTAGTTTTAGAGAGTAAAATAATATTTAATATGTTTAATCTAAGGTATATGGAAGAATGAGGGTTAAAGTAAATATGACACTATTCTATATTTCTATAATATAGTAATAAATTATAAAACTGACAAATCGGTTAACACGAAAAGCCTAGTTATTTAATAACAAACGAAATATTATAACACAATAATAATAATACTATAGAAACGTATTATTATAGATTTTGTGCTGATTAATAAATATATATTTTTTAATGTTATTGTTTAAAAAAAATCAATTATTGGAAGTACAATGTACAATATTGTTTACATATAAGACACATAATAAGATTATATAATATACAACCTATATAAGTACCTAGGTAGGTACAAATGTAATAACAATATTCTTAATAGGGTCATAAAATATATTATATTATAATGTATAAACATTAAACATATTATGTAGATTAAATGTATATAATAAATCGTGTGCTTTTACATTGATACATTATTTATATATATATATATATATACATACTCCCTTTACTAAGACAATCTTTTTTTTCGGTTTTGGCTGAGCAACTACTCGTACCGGCGCTACCGGCTTAGTGATGACCGGTAAAGGAAACCACGCCTGATGGGCCACACGGCGTTTGGTTCTATCGGAAGTCGATTTTCCAACGAGTTCAGCTTCGCTCAAGTCTTCTCTAGGCAACTATATTATACACACTATTATATATTAAATGCAATAAGACATAAAGACTAAGGATGTTCAAGAAACTTTTTCCCGAAGTTAGGAACTTTAGCCGTATTACGTTGTAAAGTATTGTAACTTATTTAATTAATTATATTAATATAATATATAAAAAAAAATTTGATATATTTTAATACATACTTCAAATACGGCTTTAGAAGTCCGTGGAAGTTTTTGCGGTTGAATGCCTACAAATGAATAGGGAAATAAGTATAATACAATTTATAAAAATATATTATATCTACAATATCTATATATATTATATAATATATATACTATATAGGTATATCGTATACACATAATATACAATAGGGTGATTGTACACTCTCCTGAGTCTATAATAACTTCGTCTGTACATTATAACTGTATCATGAACATACAGACTGTACAAAATTTAAGATGCCTATTTTTTGGTCTCAAAAGTCTATATATAGTTATTTGCGATATAATTGTTTCTTAATTTTTGGTATGAGCTAGTGTTTTAACTTTATTTTATTCATCGTAACTTTGAATTTTTATAATGGTACATTATTTAGGTTTAAAAATATTTTAGGACACTAATAAATACAAATAAAGATGAATGAGTACTAGAAAAATATAAATTGAAATGTGAATGGAATGATTTAGAAGCGTTGGTTCATGGTTGTTTTAGAAGTTAACGTTGATACTGAGGGCCACATAATTAGAAGATAATATATTATGGCTATATCAATATACATATATGAACTAAATACGAAGCAAAAGTTTCTAATATATTTATATATCCTTACTGTCCTAACCTTATACCTAAGGTTGAATCAATAATTTAATTAATTTAATTTGTTAGAAAATATAGGTGGTTAAGTACTTAAGTATGCTAATTATTATAAAATATTATGAGAAAAATAAATACTTAATGACGATAGATTTTAAATTATACTTACTTATATTTTGATACTTTTTTGAGTCCATTTTATAAACTGAAATGACTTTAACTAAATAATTCGTGAGACGAATTGAATTGGTATATAATTATCTAATACCGGAAAAATATTAGTATAATAAACAGGAACAATATATCTGCGATTAATAAACTAATAAACAAATCGTTAATTTAACTTCAGTGCGACTAATAATCAGAAATCAACAAAATAATATAATAATTTATAGGCAGCCAAGATATTATAAAAAAAAAACTATTAAATATTGCTTTTTCTGATCTTTTTGTTTGCATACAATTTATATAATATTAAGTAGGTATTTATATTTTTTTGAATGGTTAAGACGAATGAAATAAATATTTTACACTTATTATACAAAATAACAAGATGTCTCAAAAATATGGGTATACCTATACCCGGCAAACAATTATATTGTTAATCTAAAATATTATAATAAAAATATAATACTTGGTCATTTGTCAAAGTAAATTATCGTTGATACATCATATAATTAAGTATTTATAGATTTATATCGGTACGTAGGTATATAAATATGTATATGAATTAAAATTTTAATATTTATATTGACGTATGAAAAAAAAATTAACACAAACTTTATAAAATTACAATAATCTATTTTAGATGGTCGTGTTGTGAGCTGCAGCATCGAAACGTGGGAACTATATATAAATTTAGAATACTCATTACTCCATATATAGGTAATATTATACGAATTATGATAATATGCCAGTTTTCCGTCCGTCAAAATTGCTGTGGTCATTAGTGGTGTAATATGCCTTATAGTGGTTACCAATAATACCGTTAATGCTGATAACTTTTTTAAAAACGATGTTTTTAAACCTACATTTCTGAGATGCCATTGTTCCTAACAAACATAATATTATAATATGTCAAATAGGACCAATGTTCAATACATATTGTATTTAATAAGTAATAACTGAGATACGTATATTATATTGATTTATATCGACAATTAGATTGATTGTACACCTAACCTTACCTGCTGGCTGCTATGATAATTATCAAACAATTTGTTTTGTACAAACATACCGACGGCGTAATTATACGGGAAAGAAGAAATAATATTACATGCTTCTAAATGATGCTAAATGGTGGATCATCCCCTCCATAGTTTTTTTTTTACCTATATCCTAATGTAGATATTTATTTGTTGAGTATATAGTACACGCGGAGAGAAACGGATAATCTGATATCTTTAACCTTTAGGTACCAATCGGCAATCTTATTGATACTCGAGTCTGCAACCTAAATATGTTCATTGTTCGTACAAAATCGAGTGCAGATGCTTATGAAAAAAGTGGGCAGTTCATTCGTTCTTATAAATAACGGATTGAAAGTTTTGAAAAATTTTCAAAGTTGAATACCTGTAAGGTACATCCCGACTCGTCAATTTGATCGCATCAACGCAGACATCCTAATGTTCCTAATTATTCCTACTGCTACCTCCTTCGCAGTTCGCACCCACCTCCATTGTCGTTAACCTGTCATGTCGGCGTACTTAGAAATTCTTTATAGAGTACGTAATATGCCGGTATCAATGATATCCGGTATTTGTTAATAACCAGTATCTATGATATTACTGGGTGTATGGTAATAGTTAAGTTATCACAAATATTAACGACAGAACTTAAAACTTAATTTAACTTAACGGAATTATCCTAATTCACTCGACGTTGACAATCTTATGAACGAAACAGAATCAAGTAAAACAGTTTTAGGAAAGGGTAGTTCTGCACAAGAATCAAGTTTAGACCAGCTCAACAATATTTGAGGGCGATGCTACATTATGTCATTATAATATGATAATATAAACATAAAAGAAATATTTATTTAATATAATATATAATAATAAATAAAAATAATACCTATTCACTGAATATTATTTTTATAGAAGCATAATACAAATGCGCATTACAATAAACGTTTTATTAAATGAATATATCTAATAAAGATTTTCGGAAACAAGTTTGCCATAGTTTTATTTTTTAATAATATAGTGGATGTTACAATATTATTGGAATTATTATCTTTTCAAACTGACAAAACACCAAAATACAAGCTGTTTGTCAAACATTTAAGATGTTTCTCGTCTACATACTATTTTTATTGCATTTAATAAAAAATAGGTAAGTTACTTGCATTTTTTTGTTTTTGTATAATTTAACTCACACCCGCATATATAGCAGAAAATCAATGTAGAGTGCTGAGGGGAAGGGGGTAACTATAAAAGTTCTCGAGCATTGTTCGGCCTATGCGAATAAAACTCGATTGTGTTTTATTATTTCTAGTAAATGCCTACTTATATTATTGTACAGTAAAGTTATAATTTTAATAATCGATTATATGACCAGCTTCCTATAGATATCTAATTAAACTATTAAAATGTGACTTAATAAGTAGACAGTGGCTTAAATACGGGAATGCGGCTTCATTAGGGCCCTAAATCTATAGGGGGCCTTTCTGAATACTGTTTGTTTTGTCATTAACAAAAAATATTTGTGTTGAAATTTAAAAAAAATAGTAATAAGATAAGCGGAATTCATCGACATATAGCATAGACAGATACTATACGTTAGATAACAGTTTGGCGATTATAAACTTCTGTTAAATATTATTGGGAATGGGAAAACTCTTATATTATATTACTGTCTAAAATGATATATGTTCCGGGTTCACAGCGCTCCGCGCCACCGCACTACCGCATACCACAGTACCGTCGTACAACAAAGATAAAGACAAAGACTGCAAGTCAACACTCACAGTCATCAAAATAGGACATTAGCACATTTACGGCTCACGAGCATAAGGTACAACCATTTTAAAAAGAAAATATATAGAAATGCTATCATTTAAATAATGCCAATTTTTTCCTCCGCCATTTTGAAAGCTGTAAAATAATAGTCTTCTATGTTCGGTAGCATTACACATGCATAGCAAGCATTATATACAAAATAATGCAAATTTAGTATGCTATTATATGAAGTAATTTATAAAGATAATTAAAATACTGTCATATTTGGCATATTTAGCTGATTTTTAGCAATAACACTATTATGTCGGAAGCCAAGAAAACATACCATCCTGTGAAATTACTTAAAAAGGTAAAATTTATTAGTTTATTTGCAAATTTACAATTGTGTTTAAATAACTAATTATAAAATGTAAATCAAGAGTGAAACATTTTACTAAAGATTACTATAATTCATTAGATAGGTACATTATCTTGTAACTCATTGACTATGAGATTGTATTAAAGCATTGTACTAAATTCCATATACGACGTACATAATGTGTACTTGTGATCAAACTTTTCGTGGCGATCTCTTGGTAATGTGAAAAAGCTTAAATTACAAAATAAAATTCTAATAAAAATTACCAGTTGTCCAATTTGGTGAAAACATTTTTTTTTTTTTGTATTTAAATAAAAAATAAAATAAATAAATGTTATATAAGTAATATATATTAAAAATAAACAATTGGTTTTGATAAAAGTTATTAAGTACATAATTGCTAGTTCATCTGTCAATTCTTTTTGTTATATTTTATATATAGTGCCTACCCACTTATATTATGATGTATTTAAAATTTTTTAAATGCTCAAAAAATTGTTTAGAAACAAAAGAAAGTATTTCATTAATAATATTAATTGTTTTGTATTTATAAAAGTTACATCTAAGAAAATATTATAATTATAAATAAAAAACATTCTATAATCAGATAATTAAATTATTATTTATAATTGTTTAGGCTATTGATCTTATCAAAATATTTGATTAATTTGTTTCAGTTTTGAACAACCTTATGAAAAATAAGATTTCACAATAAATAGTAATATTACAAATGGAGAGTGCAAGACTTGCCACTCACATAGACTTGGGAAATAAAATCCTATTGACCCTGCAGTTCTAATAATGACTTATTAAAACTTAAAAATATGTTTGCTTCATATTTAATAAGTTTTCATAATAAAACTAGACGTGGATAAAGTATGCATAATATTAATATTATCATTTATACTAACAATTCGGGTCAACAAAACTAAATCAGTAATATTATTGCTGATGTACATAATTATTATAAATAACATTATTAATATAAATATGACCTTGAATGATCATTAACAATGACCGTTATAGCTATTATTTAATAATACTCAATAATATATTATTATCAAAAACATTTTTGGATATATTTTCTGATTTTCAAACAAATGATAATCATATATTTGGTAAACACAATTTTATTTGTAAATAAAATATTCAATATATAGACTCCTTATAACACGGCCTTTCTAAATGCCAATAATTAGCACTTATTATATATACGAGTACAAACAAATTCATTATTGCAAACGCTATAATATGATTTATATAATATTTATAATAATATATAAGATATAAATTAAAATTGTATACATTAAGATAATGTAGATGTATCACCGACCATGATTGATGAAATTATAAATTATTGTAGAGTCCATCATTTCACAATTCAATATGGGCATATTATGTTGTATATGTATTTAAGTTAGAACACCAATAATATAAATACATTAATTCATTGACAACCATTACACTGGACATCTGATCTGATAAGTGGAAGACAGAGCTACGAGTTAGCGTTAATGAATGAAAAAAGTTTTTAGTGTTCAGTAGATATATTTGTACTTAAAAGTTATATTAATAATAAGATTACGTATATAGTATATAAATAAATTGTGTACCTAGTCTTTGTGTCTAATCTCAACTGTATTATATCATGTAATATACATATATAGTTCTTTTACTTTTAGATAAGAGGAATTCTGATATATTTTTTTTTAATAAAAATAACAATATACATTATAAAGAAACTATAAAATGGGAAAAATGCATTTACCTATCCATTATATTGGAAAGCATAAAATGGACAAAGTGCATAGATAGGTATAGTAGGTAGTAGGTACCTACAGTATATTGTATACTCATTACTCACTAGACTCTTTTTAAAATATTTTTCCCTACTCGAGTTATTTATATTTTAACAAAGTATGTATGTAGTATGTATACGATAACGGATTATACTTGCCTATCGTTCTATATTG